>NW_003852608.1:1829587-1859878 GCF_000181295.1 Otolemur garnettii | reverse complement strand
CATTGTTTTGTTCTGTGTATTTGAATAATTTTTGTTTTTAGATTCCATATATAAGTGGGATCATGGGATATTTTTCTTTCAAAGTCTACCTTGCCTCATTTGGCATAATGTCCTCTAGGCTCATCCATAGCAAATGGAAGATCCTCTTCTTTTTAGGGCTGTATAATATTCCATGGTATATACGGATATCACAGTTTCTTTATCTATCCAGTTTCTTTATCTGCCCTGTTGATGAACACATGGGTTGTTTTCATATCTTGGCTACTCTGAATAATGCTGCAATGAACATGGGAATGCAGGTATCTTTATGAGGTGGTGATTTCATTTCCTTTGGGTATTTGTCCAATAGAGAGGTTGCTGAGTCATATGGAAGTTCTATTTTTGGTTTCTTTAGAAACCTCCATACTTTTTTCCATAATGATTATATCAATCTACATTCCTACCAAGAGTGTACAAGAATTACCTTTCTCCACATCTTTGCCAATGTATGTTATCTTTTGAGCTTTTGATAATTGTTATTCTATTTGGTGTGAAGTAGCATGTCATAGTGGCTTTAATTTTCATTTCCCTGCTGATTCATGATGTTTGTCACCTTTCATTTATCTGTTGGAGACTTTTAGGTCTTCTCTTGAGAAATGTCTATTCAGGTCTTTGGCCCATTTTTAAATCAGGTTATTTGTTTCTTTTATTATTGAGCCCTATGAGTTCTTTCAAAAATTTTATATTAACCCCTTATCAGATACATAATATGCAAATATTTTGCCCAATCCATAGGCTGATATTTAATTTGGTTCACTTAATTATGTCGCATAAGTTCCATGGGCAGTCTTCACTCTTTTTTCTCATTCTTTTTTTTTTTCTCTCTAACTGAGTCATTTCAAAAGACCTATCTTCAAGTTCACAGATACTTTGCTTGATCTAGTCTGTTGTTGAAGTTCTATATTGTACTTTTTATTTCATTGATTGGATTCTTCAGCTCCAAAGTTTCTGTTTTGTTCTTTTTTTAATTTTGAATTTGTTGAATTTCACTTTTAAGTCACGAATTGTTTCTTGGCATTGAATTGTCTATTTGCATTTTCTTATATCTCACTGAGTTTCTTTAAGATCATTATTTTGAATTCTTTTTCTGGTAATTTATACATTTTCATTTTTTAAAGGTCATTTATTAGAAAATTGTGTTCTTTGTGGTGGCATCAGTTTTTCTTGCTTTTTTATCTTTCTAGTGTCCCTGCATTGATGTCTGTTCATATGGTGGTGCAGTCACCTCTTCCAAACTTTACAGAATAGCTTTTGTAGGGGAAAACATTCAGCTGCATATAAGCCTGAGGGTGCTTGCTGGGCAAGGTGCAGTGGCCTCTGTGAAGATTCTTCATCCAGGATCATTAGTGATCAGTGTGTCTGCTGCTCTAGGATGTAAAAAGTCTGTAGTGGTGATGGTGACAGCTCAGATTTAGGAATCCTTTTATTCTTGTCTTCTCTATAGTGAAGCATCTTAATTGAGGGGATCTCACTTTGGGTAAGATCTGACACAGAGCACAGGCAACCACATAGGCACTGGGATCCAGAGCACAGGTGCTTAGAGCAGCTGTGGAACTGGGCTCCCGGTCTTGTGAAACTACTGTAGCACCCGGGAGTTAATGCATAGGTTATTTTCAAAGCATAAGAGGACTCAGTCCCACTAAGCTGGGATCTGTTGCTGTGAGGCATAGGCCAACAGCTGGTTCTGACCCTAGGGTAGCAGGGCACAGCACTGGGGAAGAAAGCTGGTGTGGAGGCTTAGGCCCCAGGGAGCAGGGCACAGCTGCAACTCGGGACGTAGAATCAACAGGGCACACTGGCAGCTCATGCTCCAGGGGAGTATGCAACATGATGGTGACTCTACACATTGGGATGGGAGAACATGGTGTCCCTAGGCTCTGTGAGGCTGGATGTGGCAGTAGCAAGGACCCCAGAATGTGCTGTTCTTGGATGCTGGGGAGCAGGGAGCAATGTATCAATGGCTCCACTCCCCAAAGAGGTGAGGTGTATCAGCAGCTTGGACAACAGTAGCAAGTTTGTCCAATTCCAGGTAGGTGGGAAATGTGACTATTAGGTCTGGAGTACAGTGTAGATGGCACTCTGATTCCCTGTGGTGAAAAATGCCACATCTGCTCAAGTCCAGAAGGTGAGGCAACATGGGTTAATAGAAGCTCCAGATCACATGGGATGGGGGCACCATATCAGCTTGGGTGCTGGACACTAGAAGCCCCCCAGGGGTGAGTATTGTCTCACCTGTGGTGCTGTTGGGGGCTGACTGTTCCTGTACATAGAAGACCTGAGGTCCATAGGGTGGGGTGGGGTGCTGCCACACCTGTGGCCCTTCTTTTGGTGTGCAGGAAGCCTGAGGCCCCTGGAGGACAGGGCACCACAAGGTGAGGATACACCAGTGACTGAAATCATGGACTAGAGCAGCTCCAATGTAGCTAGGCCCTAGGTGCAGGGGATAGCAGCAACTGGGCTTGGGAGTGACACGATCAGGTGAGCACACTGTGGTGGCAGCAAAGCCTCAGAGATGAAGGCAAATGTAATGGAAGCTCTCCCCCAGGGTGGGAAGTGCTCCAGTCGGGGCCGTAGATCCAAGATGGTGCAGCATGGTAGCATCACAGGCCGTAGTAATTGCAGGGAAAGGGGTCAACTCCTTCTCTGGGGTTAGCTTAGCATGTGGAGGCTGGGGAACTCCCCCAGCTAGTCTCGACATCTGCGTAGACTATAGGAGTCTTCACTGGTAAGGTCTGCAGGTGTCTGTTGGTGAAGGGGGTCCTCTGGTCCTCTCCATTCCCTGGTCCTTTAAGTCACAAGTCCCTTGTGGCTCTGAGCTGATCCCAGCTGAGGGGAGGAAGTGGTAAAGCCAAGCTGTTTCCTTACTCTTGTGGCCATTCTGGGTTTCTGTGACCTAGGTGATTTGTGCTGCCTCTTTCCTATTCTCTGGAACTCTCTTTTGGTTGTTCTGGTTAACATGTGGTCATTAATCTGTCATGGATTTGTGTGTGTGAAAGAGAGGAGTGCTCCAGGCTTCTGCCTAGCCATCTTGCTGAAATCATGCCTCCAAAAGTTTTTTTTCTTTTCTTTTTATCAAGTCAGCTTTATTAGAGAATAATTTACATACATTAGGAAGATAACATTTTCTGGAATTTCTCACAGTTCTTATATATTAAAAATATCCCAATCTTCTGACACAAGGAAATGTATACAGTGTAAAGGTAGCAAATGTTCTCATTCCCTTCCCTCAGAAACCTTTTGTTCCTCACATACCTTGAGAAGAGTGTGTAGCCATTTGTCTAGTTAACTACTCTGTCCAAAAGGACAGCATAGCTTTTCTTACTCCCCTAAGGGGCCAAATGCTTACAGCTCAAATGAGTCCTCAGAGCCCCCAAGTGCCAGGAAACCTGGAGGGCCATCTCCCAGGTATTCCCACATCAAAAGGCATGAAGCCCAGATTTTCAAGACATTTCTAGGTCAAAAAAAGCCAAGACACATGGGGCTATTTGGTTTCTGGAAAGATTTAATTAACATTCATCAAGGTTAAGGTCAGAACCCAAGATCCTTTCTGCACTGTCTCTAAGGAGCAGAGGTTTCTCTCCCTCCTTTTTGGAAAGGAAAAGGCGGCAGCTGTTTCTTGGCTGTGTATAAATGGAGAGATGTCATCATCATTCTCCATCTCTAGTCTACAAGTTGCACAGAAAGCTTAAGGGATTTGAAGATAAGGAATTCAAGTACACATAATTAGTAATTTAGGAAAGCCGTTTAATCTTTGCTTTTTTTTTTTTCATTGTGGTAGTGTGTTACAGCGATAAGAAAGAACTAATAAAAAAAGCCCTCTGTAAGCAAAGCTCACTGCCCTCCCCTCTGTGGCTGTTCTGACACTTTTATGTAGTGCTGGCATCACACTTATCCTGTGGTGCTGTAACTTTATTTCTTACCCTAGTGAGCTCATTATTTCTAAGGTCATGTCTTGATGATATTTGGGACCCAAGTGCCCTGTTCCCAGTTGGAACCTAAGTGTATGTTGAATGAATGAAGTTAGAGAGAATATTGTTGATTAATCATCTCCATTAAGGTTCAGTTTCCCCTAGGTTGAAGCCACCACAAGTGAGAGAGATGTCACCATCTCTAACTACTCTGATGATTCTCAGTCTCACATGCTCTGATATTTGTCCCATGCAAACTGCCTTGAAACAATGTAGTGAACTGAAATAAAAAGCAATGTCTTATATTTTCATGCATTATATTTTAAAAAGTAGTGTTTCTGCTACAAAAGTTTGAAAAACTTCATTTTTCATGAGTTTATTTTTAAGTGATTTGAATATTAGAAGTTCAAGTATATATGCTGAGTACAAATATATGTTCAGTGATTTAAGAAATACTTAATCATTTCTTGTTTTGAAAAGAAAACCAGACAATTTCACTTTGCAGAGTGTATTTCTGTACTGCCTCCAAATACTTTTTAATAACATATGTTGACATCTATCTATCTATCAACAATGTTGCCATAAAACTGCAGCAGACACATACATTGCTGAGGTATTGTTGATTGGTAAGAGACTTTGATTAATTCAATATTCACAGGGTAACTAATGTCTAGAAATTGTCAAAATACGTGTAACAAGTTACCTTGAGTGGATATGACTGTATGGGTAAGATAGGAATTACCTACTTTTCTGTGTCCTCGACATTCTCTGCAAGAGAATCTGATACTTCCCACAGCTGCAGTTCAGTTGTATACACATATTTATAATAAACTAGGATGGCACAACGTGCATCATAGAACCTCTCTAGTAAAGTCAACATATAGAGAGGAAAACTGTGGTTTGTTCTTAAGATAACTATCCTTGACTAAGAAGGTTATCCTCAGGGCTGGGTGGCACATACAATGAGAATTCCAAATTCAGTGTGATGCTGTGTTTGACTGGGATATCCCTCGGAAAATTTTGCCATCGCTAAGAGAAAGTTATAGAAATAAGCTAACTATATCATGAGTAGCCCAAACAAAATCCTAAAACTTTAAACATTTTCCAGAAATATTTTGTTGTGGAACAAAAACACCCACTTACAAGAAGTATTTTCACTATTTTAATAAAGCGAAAAGTTAAAATATTCAGACTTATTTCTAGTAGTAGTTTTTAAAAACATTATAAATGATCATGCCCCTGCACTCCAGACTGGGTGACAGCATGAGACTCCATCTCAAAAAAAAAAAAAGAAAAAAAATTAAATAATAAAAATAAAAAAATTAAAAATGTACTAACATGTCTATTGTGATGTCTTCTGTAATTAGTAGCAGTATTGTATATTGATTTAGTAAAATATGGTACAGCAAATCCTTCTTATCCTTCTGTGTTCTGACCTCTGATTCCCTCTGATGGCATCCAAATATACGTATATTCCTCTAACTTAGCAATTTTTTATTGCATAGTTGTTCCCTCCATAGCTACGATCCTTTTGAAAACAATAAATTTCACCCAAAATTATTTCCTACCTTCATCTCCTAAACTTCTGTGCTCCTCTGTCACTACTGTTGTGGCTCAGAAAACACCTCCTCAAAGTATAGCTCTTCAACCTGCTGAGTATGTTGAACTGAAGGACACAGGAAGGGCCTTGGAAACAGCCTCTTTCTCACTTTCTCTTGCCCTTCTTTTTCTTGCTCTCTTTCTCTCCTAAGGCAAGCCAGAGAACTAGAATTCCTTTTCCCCAAGGTGGATCTCGGAAATTATGGCTGATTTTTGAACAGCATGGCAGTTAGGGTCACCAACCTCCTCCCAACACACACAAACATCCACATCTAATACTTTACTCCCCCAAACTTAACGACTAATAGCCTCTTGTTGACTGCAAGCCTTACTGATAACATACACAATCATTTAACATGTATTTTCACGTTATAGGAGTTACATATTGTACTCTTAAAATAAGCTAGGGAAAATAAAATGTTATTAAGAAAATTATAAGGAAGAGAAAATACACTTCCTATTCATTAAGTGGCAGCAGATCACCATCAAGGTCTTCATCCTGTCTCGCACATTGAGTAGGCTGAAGAGGAGGATGTCGTGGAGGTGGTGAAAGGGGAAGCAGGAGAGGCAGGTGCCCTCCATGTTCACTTTACAAAAATACTTCATAATTTCTGAATTTTTTCCTTTCTCTGAAAATGTTTATATATGGTATCAAACCTTCTGCCATATGCTTTAGTTTCAGGGCCCAAATCATGGATGAGTCCATGTCATAAGAGTCGGTTGAAAGCAGAACCCTCTGCCAGACTGCCCAGTGCCACTCTGTGTTCAGGCAATGCTTCTCTACATCTTCGTCCTCATAGTTTGGCACTGGTGCACAAACCCTCATCTCAATCATGTCACCCTCTGTGGTCTCTGTCAGCTCTTGAATTTTTCCAAGACCCATATTTTAAAACCCTTCACTCCCCACCCTTTTCATAATATCCACAGTTTCTTTCATGGATTCCTTGATTGTCTGTGATATAAATCCTGTGAAGTCATGTACGCTATCTGGGCACAGTTTTTTCCAGCTGGAATTTACTGTTACAGACTTAATGAGTTTTTCTATAAGAGCAATAGCATCTTCAGTGGTGCAATCCTTCCAGCCTTCCATGTTCTCTCTACTGGGATTCTCTTCCACAGTGTTGATGATCCACCCTGCAGAGTGCCATGTGGAATGAGCCTTAAAGGTCCTAATGAATCCCTCCAATGTCTTTGGAGTATAACTTTATGGGGAATTTAACTCATGGTTCTGAGTAGCCAGGGGTGTCATCCAGGATCAAAAGAATTTTGAAAGGAAATTTCTTCCTTTCAAGGTACTTCCTGACTTCGGGGACAAAATATTGATGGAGTCAATGTAGGAAAAGGGTCCAGGCCTTCTTTATGTACAACTAAAACACTGGAAGGTGATATTTATCTGTTTCCTTGAAGGCTTGGGGGTTTTCAGATTATAGATAAGAGCAATCTTGATCATAAACTCAACTGCCTTTACACAAAACATCAGCGTTAACCTGTTCCCTCCTGCCATAAATCCTGGTGATCACTTCTCTTCCTTACTCATAAATGTCTCTTATGGTACTTTTTTTTTTTTTTTAAGAATAAGGCACTTTAATCTGCATGAACAACAAAGATTTATTGCTAGTCCATGAAAAGTCCTTCAAAGACTTTTACATTTACAAAATTAACCAAAAAGACATAGCTCTTTCATCATGGTAAGTCTTTAAGAATGAACATACCAGATGCTAGGTAAAACCACATGCAGGGGATGCCAGCCCTCTGAGTCAGGGCAACATGGCCACAGCTGACAATCTCAGTCCTGACCCAGGGCTTCCTAAAATGCAGCTCTCAGTCTATTTCTCCAAAGTTTTTTTTTTTATTATTATTATTTTTTATATTTTTATTGAGCTCCTATTAAATGCCAAGCATTATGTCAGCTGTTGGGGATACAATGGGGGAACATGAGAATATAGGACATTTGATAGATGAACAACAGAGCCCTGAATGGGACTGGGAACAGGGTGGGCATAGAGAAGTCTTTCTTGAGGAAGTTATCTTTGAACTAAAGGGTGAGGTGAAGTTAACTGGGTGCTGATGTAGGGTAGGGTTAAACATTCTCATTTCAGAAACAGAGCTGCATACAAAAAGTCTCTATGACTGAAGGGAGCAACTTACTTTTAAGAAAATGAAAGATGTCAAGATAATTGGAAGGCAGAGAATGAGAGGGAGAATAGATTATGACAGAACTAGAGAAAAAGTAATGGGAGGACATGCAGGGCCTGGAGTCCACTTTGTTTATACTGATCTTCATTCTAAGAGCTCTATGAAGCATTAGACTTTTATGCAGAGGAGTTATATATAATCAGATTTGCTTTTTAAAGCTGCTTTGTAGATATGAACCCTGCTTCCTTCACATTGTTAATGTCATGGCACACATGTAGAATGGTAATATTTCTTCCATGCCCTGCATCCCCTGAAATGAGACAACTTGAGGCATTATAATGAATTTTTATAAAAATTAACACTTTCATATAATGTAACTATAGTAAATAAAATGAAATGCAAAGCACTAGATTATATATTAAAAAATTGAATTTATAAAAAATATATAATGTACTGTTGTAGCTCTAATTTGTGAAATGCATGTGCATGAATGTATCTGAATGCATCTTGCAGTTTACTTGGACTTCAGTCAAATGCCATGTCAGACAGAAGCAAACTGTTTGATGCAGAGATTTGGTATATGTCTTGAGCTGTACCTACAGTAGATTCCACTGGGCTTATTTCTTCTGGCTCCACAGCCAGACCATTGTTCATGCACTGTTTTCCTTGGGCATTTGTGTCCCATACAGAACACTGCCAGGAGATCTCTAGATTCCAGAACAGATTCAAGAAAAGCCAAAGTTGTTGTGCAGGTAGATGAGTTCTTAAACCATTTTTTAAGTATAGCTAAACCAGAATAGCAATTTGGATCAGCATGGTGGGAATATAGATGTAAGAGTGTATGCATTTGATAGATAGTGTTTAGGTAAAATTGATGACAAATTGGATGTGGCAAGATGAGGAATAGGTGCAAAAGGTTGATTTTTTGAAATTTTGCTTGCTGAATGGGTACTTGTGCCATTATTTTAGATAGGGGAGCATCAAGTGGTGAGAGGTATCATTAAATCAGTCTTAAACATGTTATATTTGAGACATCCGTGTGATTACACAGTGTAAGCAATTCTGCTATTACACACTACTGCATGCAGCTAAGTGCAGTATCATTTAACCTCCATTTTCCTCATTATATTCTTGTAAGATAGATTCTATGATTAAATATATTTTTCAAGTGGGGAAATAGAGAACTGGAGTGATCAAGTAACTATGTAACTTGCCATGGTTACAGCCAGGAAGTGGTGGAGCTTGATTTGGTGCTCATGCAATTTGATTCTAAAACTCTGGTTTAACCCTGTTCCACAAATAGCACATGTTGGAAACTTAACCCTAATGTAACAGTGTTGGGGAAGTGGGGCCTACTGGGAGTTGTTTAGATCTCTCATTAACATATTAACTCCTATTATAAAAGGGCTTGAGGCTGTGGGTTTGATCTCTTGCTCTCTCTCACTCTCTCCTTGCTCTTCTACAATGGAATAATGAATCAAGATGCCAGCCCATAAAACTTGGACTTCCCAACCTCCAGAACCATGAGCCAATAAATGTTTGTTCATTATAAATTGCCCAGTCTGTAGTCTGTTATAGCAGCACAAACAAGCTAAGAAACCATTCAATGCTATTCATTTCTCTGTGACTATCCCAATCTGGTCCTGGCCTTATTTTTAGTTCTACCTTCTGTACACACCAAGATAAATCTTGAGGTTTTTTTTTGCTTCTATGGGCTGAACTTCCAGGGTTTTCCATAAATGATTTTCCTTGATGTCTTTTAGGCTTCCTGGTTTTCTTTGTTTACTCTGACCTTCATATATTCCCCAGGTCTAGCCTGTTTTCTGATCTCCTATTCACATTACATTCTCAAGTTGTTCTTGGACTGGCTCCAAAGCAACCTCCAGCATGCTCTGCACTGGAGCCATCACCACAAACCTCTCAGCATCCCATAGAAGACTGACTCCAGCTGGGGACACCAGCCCTCTCTGACTGACCAGGGCCCTGCAGGTGAGCCCTGTCAGATCTGTAGTTCTGTGATGAAAGAATCCAAAGCTGAGGCTTTAATAATAATAGCTGTGGAATGTCTACTGGGGACTTCTGGCTCATAGACAAATATCTTAACCCATATCTTAGTTTTAGAGTATCAAAGGTATTTTTTTCATTTAACAACACAAGTGATCTGTTGCCAGATTCGAGTTCCTATATTTCCTCCTCATTCCTCTGGACCACTCTGCTGCATTGTGAAATTATGCTCCCATCATTGCTTCTCTAAATCTTTTCTTATTCCTGGCTTCATGGTGTAAATCTTTCCTGGATGCTTTGTTCTGAATGTTTCTTTTGCCCTTATCCCCAAAATTCATAAGGTGAAATTCTAATCCCCAAGGCAATGGTGTTAGGATGCAGGCCTTTAGTTGGTGATTAGATGATAAGGTCGAGCTCTCAAATGGGCTTTGTGCCCTTATAAAGAGGCCCAGAAAGTTTCCCTTTGTCTATCACAGGAAGACATGGTGAGGAGGTGCCATCTGTGACCCAGGAAATTGGCCCTGGTTTTCCAGACATGGAGTCTGTTGACAGCTTGATCTTGGACCTCCTAATCTCCCAAACTGTGAGAAATGAGTTTCTGTTGTTTTTAAGTCTCTGATATGTTGCTATAGCAGCTTGAATGGGCTAAACTCAAGATGGTGGATTTCACTTTTGGTTTTGTTCTTGAGATTTGTTATGTGACCACAGCATATTTCTCTTCTTTATTTTCTCTGTGTTCCTCGGTTCCCAGTGGTGGGTTCTTGTCTTTTCCCTCCTGGCTCATTGTGCTCTTTCTCCCTGGGGTTCACCCTTTCTCCCAATTTCCAATTATAACTTTACAGGGTTAAATTATAAACTCTGACTCTGTGCCTTTTCTTATAAGGTTTCTTCCAGATTTTTCTCCCATATATCCAACTTTCTAATAAGTTAATTCCATTTGGAGAGGTCATTTTTCATATCAGAGTCCCTCTGATATCTCCTCTTTTACAAAAGCTCCACCTACTTCCAGGACAACAGCGCTTGTCATGTCCCCAGAAGTGCCAGTCTCGGCCCTTGGCTGCCACTCCTGGCTGAACAGCTGTATGCTAGAGTTCAGGCTCCCCTCACCACATCAGCTGTGGTATGAACCCACACACTGCAGGTTGTGGCTTCTGTCATACTAAGCTCATGCCCAGGACCAAGGTGATGAGGGGAGTTAACGTCCCTTGGAGTGGATTTTGATTAATGAGAAACAGGAGTGTGCCAGGAGACAGGCAGATTGACTTTCCCTCCTCCCCCCACCCAGGGATTCACGTGACACATGGTTTTTCCTCACAGCCTAAAGGGACAGTCCTGTGAGCTGGGAAAAGACACCTGATAAGGCCTCTGCTGGGTCTCTCCTTGGCTCCCTGTGAGATGGCAGCCAGACAGAGAAGAATCACTGCCTGCCCAGCCTTCCTCCTCACCTCCCTTTATCCCTCCCCCAACAATGCACCAGCACTTTAATCATCACCTCAGGCTCAGTTTTCTAAAGAAACCAGCTTAAGAGAGCTCTTCAAATTTAACATTTTGTAAAATAAATGGAATTTTTTCATCACTCATTTTATCACCTATGATTGTTAAAAATAACACCTTTATTCAACCTGAATAACCTGTGGTTCTTTAGTATCACTCATTCTTTTATTGATAAAATTCAGACTCTCAAAAGCTCTGTTGATTTCTCCTTCACACTGAGGTGTCTTCTCTGTGATGTACCATGGATCCCACCCTGGTCCAGACCTGCACAAATGTGCCTTAACTACTGCATGGGCATCCTGCTCTCTGAACTGGATTCTCTGACTCTCTCATAAGCAATTCCACACACTCTGCCAGCACACAAAACTACCTTCCCCTAAATATCACCCTCATATCATTTCCCCAGAAACACATGCACACAGACACACAGCATAATCTCCAATAATGCTTCATGACTTAATACAAAAAAGGTGAAACTTTGTCAATTTGAAGTACTTTCAACTACCCAACGTTCCTACTGATTCCTCCTCTGGTGCAATCACAAGCCAGGTTGTATTCAATCTCCTATTATTTCCTTGGCTTGAAACTCCTTTTCCTCCACTTCTATAAATCCATCCTGCCTTTCAAACCCCCAGCTTTAACAATTTCCCTCACAAGGTTTATTATAAAAACTCTAGAACACACTGCTATATATCTTTCCTTGAATTCCTCTAGCATTAATCATTTATAAAATTTAATTTCTTAATTGCATATTGCTTTATGCTCTTGTATTTTGGTTTTCTGAACTAGATTACATTTTTCTTGAGACAGACTCTCACTCTGCCACCCTGGATAGAGTGCTGTGTCATCTTAGCTCACCTCAACCTCAAACTCCTGGGCTCAAGTGATCCTCCCTCAGCTGGACTATGGAGGCCTGCCACACAGTCCTGCTAATTTTTTCTATTTTTAGAAGAGATGGGGTCTCCCTCTTGCTCAGGCTGGTCTCAAAGTCCTGAACTCAAACAATCCTTGGCCTCGGCCTCCCAAAATGCTAGGATTACAGGTGCAACCCACCAAGCCCAGCCCAGATTACATTTTTTGACCATAGAAACTGTCATCATTTTTATGTGGCCTTAATTATATGGGGGCACAGAATAGATGCTCAAACATTCTTTGTTGATTGTATCTTTGAAAATGAATAGGCTATTTGTTATAATTAGAAGTGCCTTAGTTAGTTAGTTAAGGTTAGTTGAAGGCTAGGTTATATTGCCTGGTGATAATGATCAGTAATTTAACTCGCAAGGTGGATACCAGATGCCTACCATTCGTCCTATGAATGTCACTCTCTGAAGCTCATCCAAAGGTTGGAGGCTAAGCATGTGCACCTCACTGCTGTTGTGGAAGCAACAGTACTCTTCCTGAAGTCTGAGTGGTCCTGCCACTGATCAGTCACAATTACATTTGAATGGGCAGCAGTGGAATTCAGGAAGCCAGTGGCATTCCAGCCTTATATCTCCAGGTCAAAGTTTTACCAGCCAAAACACTAGAATGAACCAAACAAAAGAGGCACAGAATAGATAGATAGTGGAAAAGCCAGTGTGGATACAGTGTGAACTGAGGTGTGATTAGGGGTAGGGCTACACTTGGGTTGAAAACGGTATAAATTCATTTTAAGAAGCTTGCATTTCATCTTGTAGTTAGTGGAGTACCACCAAAGCTTTTTAAATAGAAACCTGACCACATCTGTTTTAGGAAGATAATTTTTGTAGCAGTATGGTAGATGGAAAGAGTGGAGGTGGGAAGCCAGTTGGAAGGTTTATGTTATGCCTAGTTTTCAAACTATGTTTTGGGAACACTGTGAGTTCCTTAGAGATGCCTCATGGGAGTGGGTGGGAATCTGGCCTCCAATACAACTTCAACCTGACAAGATCTACTTACATCTGCTGCAGAGGGCTTCAAAGTAAAATGGAAAAAGAAAATATGCTGTAGCTTTAAATAATTGGAAAACTCCAAACTCCTAGATTACTTAAATAGCATGCTGTGTGGCCATTGTTGAACAGATTTCAGAAATATTTTGAAGTTGATTTAATTGGAGTTACTTATCAGTAACATCTATGAAGTCTAGAAAATGAGGAGTCAAAGATTGTTGGGTGATTGCATAGAAGAGATTGCATTAACCAAGGCCTTAAATGCTCCAGGTGGAGGAGATTTACAGACAAGGAGATTCTGCTCAACTCATCCATTGTACGTGAGGTATCTGTGGGTGGGGATTTCCCTATGAAATGATCAGAGATTGGAGCTCAGCAATAAGGTCAGATACAGCCTTTGGAATCATTAACTTTGAAGCTTTGATGAGCTTTGAAGCCAAGGAAATGAATGATGTCATTGAGCAAGACAGTAAGTGACCAGAAGAGCTGAGGGAACAAAATGAAGGCCTAGGTAGCATCCAGGCCACAATGTCATCTACCCGCCCACATAGATTCTTTAGACTTCACAGTATTTTATATTTAGTTTTAAAATTTATTGTCCACTTTTGCCCAAAGTGCAACTGGGCTACGCTTTGCTCATGGCCATTGCAGGCCAGAATGGTAGTTGGGTGGCACCTTCTGCAGATTGCCACCTGTGCCAGGTGTGCACAGACTCTCTCTCTTCTGCTGCATTGCCTATTTCCAGGCAAGGCAGTTCTCAACCCCAGAGGGAGAAGAACATTTACAACAGGACTTGGATCACCAATGTTTATTATGAAGTAGAACCAGCAAATGAGTTTGTTGTTTTGATTATTTTCTTGTTTTATTATTTTGTTTCTTAAAGGTATAAGCCCAATATTTATGCTGAATTTATGTCTTCAGAGTTAGGAAAGAAAATAGGGGTTCTTATCCCAAAGAACATTAGTTACAATTACAGCTTCTCAATCCTTTTATTTGAACCATCATCATATAAAAATATAACATGACCTACAGGTGATAATACACTGTTTATATGGAAGTAGAAGACAATGTATTAGGATATAACAGAATTTAATTGAATCTAATAAGATACATGTTAGATTTGGGGCTGGATAGCACAATAGTGTCACGGTTAAGGGCATGGACTCTGAAGTCCGAAAGCCTGGGTTTCAGTTGTCACTCTGCTAATTGCTAGCTATGTGACTTTGCACAAGGGATTTTGTCTTTCTGTCCCTTGATTTCTTCACCTGTAAAAGTCAGTTGTAAAAATTAAATATGTTACCACAAGGAAAGTGCCGTGGACATCCTGGATGCATAATGAGTGACCAGTAAAGGTTAATTATTGCTGTCACATTGTGCAAAGTGATTCATCCCTTCCATTTACAAATCTGAGGAACATACTGAGTTTGTGTAAATTTGTAAATAAGCAAGCAGGAAATAATGAGAAGTTAGTAGCTAACATTTAAACATGATGTATTGTTATTGCAACCATAAATCTTAAATCTCTGCTGGAAATGGCCAAACACCTTGAGGGCTCAATGTCTGTTGTTCTGCGCAAATAAATGTTGACATATGTTTCTCTTTTCCCAGGGAAAAGTCATTTATTATATTTCTGTCTAGGAGATATTAATTCAATCCCTAATGTATTAGTATTTAAATTTATAATTTTGTGTGATTAATTCAGGATAAAACATTGAATCAGAATTTAGATTACCAGCTCCATCAAGATTTATGTTCAGAAAACTATGTGAAATTTATAGGAAAAGTAATATTTGTAGAAACAGTTTTCTCCTGTATGGGAAGTTTGGAGAGATTCAATTACATACTCACATAAATTTTTATTCAACATCTGAATTTGCTCTCTGGCTTCATTGAAAATTCAACCTCAAAAGCCCAGAGTTTAATTTTGGGGTCCAAACCTCATGCATTTTTATCTTTATGAAAATTGGTAAATGTTAGACATTTGCAATGAGATAAATAATTGAATTGAAATGAGGCTTGGAATTAAAAATTTAAAGAGCTTGCTCAAAAGCATTTGTCCACATCATCCTCGAATTTCTAAGAGACTTGGTTTTGTTGGCATAAAATGAGAATCTGGAGGCCGTTCGGGTCAAATCTGAGCTTTAGCTGGATGTCTCTAAGGCAGGCCCAGTGGAGAACACATTAAATCATCTTTCCTTCCCTTAAATATTTAACAACAAATGTTTTGGTCTGATGGCTCTTTAAATTAGAATCATAGAACTGGAAGAGCCTGTGAAGATAATTTAGAGTAAGCCTACCTTTTGTAAAAAGGAAACTGAGGCATGACGCTTGGGTCACAGCAGAGAGAGTGGTTTGTATGTGTCAGCAATGAGTCATATTTTAGATCAGACAGCTTCAAACTACGGCCCACGGGCTACGTACAGCCCGCCTAGGACACTTATCCGGCCCGCCGGGTGTTTTTTCCGCAGCTGCCTGTCCTGCTTAGCAGCCAACTAGTCACAGGGTCCGCAGTCCGGCCCTCCAACGGTCTGAGGGACAGTGAACTGGCCCCCTGTTCAAAAAGTTTGAGGACCCCTATAAGATCTTTAAAGAACAGCAAAGTGTAGTGATTAGAATGTGATAGATAAAGTCTGCATAAACCAGTCATATACAAATTGGCCATTCATTTAGATATGGGTCCAGAGTCTGCAACACCTCTTGACAAGTGGCAGGAAACATTTAAATAGTCGAATAACTTTCATATTCATTAAACTACCTTCACCATTTTTCAATCTTACTGAAATAAATGGAGCTGAGTGTGGATGCTTGCATACGAGTGCATGTATGTACACATATATTCTCTCCCCTTGCACAGAGGCTTCCAGTAAGGGTGTAAGTGACTGAAGAAGGCTAACAGATCAGAAACGTGGGAAGATTATGACCAAGGAAATACAAAAGGGAGTAAAAATAAAGTCTGGAAATAAGAGAAAGAATAGGGAAAATCTGCCTCCATGCAACAGAGGAGGAGGTTAAAGCACAAGGACATCAAGTAATTTGTCAGTAAGTGGCAAAGGCAGAGATCTAAGCCAGTTTTCCACTCTCTCCGCCTGTCCACCAGGCCAAGGGTCTCAGCGTGTCCACCTGTCTCCAGAGGTTTTGTTACATGCAGATTTCCTTTCCATGGGTCTGTGTTGGGGCCAAGGGTTCACATTGGTGAAAATCATGCTGCTTGTGTGGGGCTCACACTTGCAGTAGCAAAAGGCAATATTCTATATCCTTAATGTGCATGAAAACAAAAGCATCACCTTGCCTAGAAAATGATTGTCTTTGGAATCTGCAGCTCTTAAGAAAATGCAAGGCTTCCAGTTAGAGGATTGTGAAGTTTTCCAGGATTAAATTTAAGGCCTCAAATTTCACAGTGCCTTGTAGCCCAGCTGGAGAGAACCAGTCCTGATTTTAATTTTTCCTTACCAGGAAGTACCCTTAAGAAAGTCAGAAATCACTATATTTCATGCTAAGGAGTGAATGCCTGGTATGAGCCAGAATTCAAATACCAACACTGAATTGAACATGCAACAGGTTTTCAGAGAGATGTCTATGAAACATACATAGAACCTTTGGACTGACGTGCATCCAAGGTGTGAAGAGAGGGGAAGGAAGGAGGGCTGGGTGAGGGCAGACCTCAGCCTGCAGTGCAGATCCAAGGGAGTTTCCAACTGGCTGGTAGAGAGTCCTTGAGGCAAAACCACCCTTTAGAGGGGCCCCCATCCCCGGGGAGTGAGCTGAACTAATGCTCTCACATACTCACTCATTGGCTGTTGTGGTATGGGGCAATGGCCAGATCTGCGGATGAACTCTGTCCCCTGCAGTAAGAGAACTCAGGGGCGCATTTTCCCAGCCATCTGTTGTTTCTTAGAGCAGCATGGATCTACCTGTCCATGCAGGTTCTGGGAGCAACTCCTCCACAGTTCCCATGCAGGAGGCAACTTAGAAGGAGGAGATTCAGAGTCATCAAGAGAAGTCCCCAGCAGGAGTCGCCCTGCACTGGTCCTCTACTGCTCAGTCCTTGGTTAAGAGAAGCCCAGGTTATGGGGTGGGAGGGTATAAGAGACTTGGCACTGACTTGGTTGGGGTGCAGAGGCCCTCCAGTTGAGACTGGCCATCAGTGGTACTCCCCATAGTGGAGCTGAGAGTGAGTCAAGCAAGCACATTTCCCATGCCGTCAGCAATGACTGTAATAGGTTTCTGATTAATAGTCAACATGTACTAAGAACGTGTTCTATGCAGGTTCTGTGCAAGGAGCTTCTGAGGGCCTCTCTCCTTGTAATGTTTACAAAAAGTGTCATGATTATCCCCATTTTTCAAAATTGAATAGAGGCTTAGAGAGGTTAAGTATCTTGCCAAAGGTCATAGTGACTTGGTCCTTTTAACAACAATCCTTTGTATATATTGATCAAACACATAAACAATTTCATGAACTTTCATCAAGTTCTTGGACTATAACAGTGAACCAGACACACAGGCCCTGCCCTCACAGTTTAAATCTAATGAGGGAATTAGATATGTAGAGACACAATTATAATATGGCTTGCCAGCGGCACAGGAAGGCCTTCCTGTTGTCACTTAAGGCCTCCAGGAGGGTGTGATATTCCAACTGTGATGGGAGGATGGGGAACATTTCACCAGGTGATAAAGGGTGAGGAAATGGCATATAATGCCTCTGGACAGAGAAAGCCTGGCACCTGCAAGTTATGTAGTGAGGATAGATGTCACAGCCTGCGGAAAAGGGCCCCAGGCTCTTAGGAATTCAAAACTTTGTCTTGAATGGAGACACAGAGAAGCAGGACAATGAACAGAAAAGAAAGAGTCTCATATTCTCAAAAAAACGATGTATGAAATAGCATAAAAGTTGCCACATAGAGGAGAAATTGACATTTAAAAAAAAACTACAGAATTAAATTTCATTACATTTAATTGAATTGATTTCCCATTAGATTAATGCAAGAGTTTCTTGGTCATAATCGCCCCCTCAGCAAAATCCACATGTTGCTCTGCGCCCATGTCTCTGAAGTAGCACACAGGTGGTTTTAGTACAAAACTCAGTATGAAGGTTTCCGAGTTTCCCATCCATCCCTATCACCAGGCTTTGTCTCCTGACTTGAAGGATTCTTTAGAAGAAAGGGACTTCCGCTTAGGCCTTAGAGCAACACAAAGAGCTAGGTGAGTTTTTGTTATAAAACTGTCGAAAACAACCATTTTAGGGCAGGAAAAATTGACCAGGGCAGAAAAAAAATTGAAACATTTTATCTTTACAAAACTGCTAGGCCTACAGGTAAGGTCAGCTGACCTCTCTGCCTGGCTCCTTCTGGCGGGAGGAGGGGTTTACAAGATGAGGCTGAGTGCAAAGACTTCCTTTGCTGCTAGGAAGTGTGCAGTCCCCTGGGGCTGGAGGTAAAAATCTGTAAATTTGGGGGATAAAGGTTGCAGATTTTTATCTAAAAATCAGATATAATCCAATCACCAACTTGGTGACTGGGTAAAATGTGGTCCATGCCCACAGTGTAATATTGTCAATGCTATAAAGGGATGAGCTGCAGATACAAGCTATAACTGAAAAACCTAAGAAAAATACACTAAATAGAAGCCACTCACAAAACAACATATATTGTATAAGTATATTTGTATGAAATATCCAGAAAAGGCAAAACTTTAGAGACAGAAATGTATCAGTTGGTTACCTGGGAGTGGGGCTTGAGGACTGACTGCCAGAAGGAATGAAGGAACAGTTGGGGCTGATGGAAATGTTATAAAATTGTATTGTGGGAATAATTGCACAGGGGTATACATTTCCCAAAACTGGCCCAACTCAAATTTGATGTATTTTTCAGCATGCACATTATACCTCAAAATTTTCCAAAATCTTGCCTTATTATCTCACCCCCATGATTTCCTGATGGCATCCATGCTCACTCCCCAGCAGAGCCCTTGTCTAAGCAGACCTCCTCTCTGGGCCTGCTCCCTCTCTAGTAGCTACAACTCCCTCATCCTGTAAGCAGGGCGGCCCCCATCAGTGTGCTGCTGAGCTCTGCTGGGCTGAGTAGGAGTAAGAATAAATAAATTGCTAACTACTACTTAGGCTGCAAGAAGCCTTGTGTTTGCCCCAGTGGGCTGAGATGCTATAACTTTTTTTTTTTCCAGACAGATCATCACTTTATCACCCTGGGTGGAGTGCTGTCATGCCATTGTAGCTCAGCAACCTCAAATTCTAGGTTCAAGTGATCCTCTTTGTCTCAGCCTCCTGAGTACCTGGGACTATGCCACAACTCCCAGCCTCAAACTTCTGACCTCAAGCAATCCATGCATCTCGGCCTTCTAGAGTGCGAGGATTTTAACATTTCCTCCATTCATAAAAGCTTCAGGGGATACACCCAAGTCCCATTTTCATCACTAAGCCTGTTTTGTTTAGTTTTTTAGGGATGTATATTTTACTAAGTAATCATTTCATTCAATACCCTTTCAACAACTTTTTATTCAAAGCCTCCTATGTGTTGGACACCATTAAGTAGCTGGAAAAGAGAAAATTTTTACCTCCTTGCAACCTCATTCCAGCAATTCTAAAGGGTACTGCACCCGTGAAATTGACTCTATGCTAGTTTTGTTGCCTTTATTATGATGTAATTTGTTCTTTGAGCACAGAAACTCTCTTGACTCATTTCATTGCCACAGAAACTCTCTTGACTCATTTCATTGCCAGCTTTAATGCAGAGTAGGCCAAATGGTAAACATTGAGGAAATAGTTGTGTCTGACACATTCAGAGATGAAGTAATAGTAATCTGTACCAAATACTGAGACTTAATTATATGCCATGCTTTGAACTCACACATCATTCATAATTATTATAATATTTGAGGTTTATATTATTATTTCCATTTTACATATTTAAAAAAATTGAAGTTGAAAGAAATCAAGCAACTTTCTCCCAAAGTCACATAGGTAGTAAGTGATGGAAACATGATTCTATTTCAAGACTATCTCATTCCAAAACTTTGTTTTTAACTATATGCTATCTTCACAGCAAATTTGTATTTATATTTTGGCATTTATATAAACATCTTGGTTTAAAGCCATCACCATACTAGACATTGTTTCACTTTTGAAATGATAATAATTTAACAATTAAATGTATATGTTGAAATTAGATATTGGAAGACAATACTCCATAGATTTGTACATTTCTGCATATGAGGATAGGCATTTTCTTCTAGGTTACCTTTCCAAAGAGTATTATACAGCAAACAGCCTTTGAAATAATGAAACTGATCTTCTCTGGAGCAGATAGATTTGTTTACTGTCCAATATAATAAAGAGGATGGCTCCCTCCAGGATAAATGTCTGTCAGGTTTGTGTACAGACCATTATAAGATATTGGAGGGTCCAAGTTCAGAATCATCAGCTGGGGCATAAAGCCCACTGTGTGTACAGTGTCCAGCAGGTCTGCCTTTGCAGCAACTCCCTGGGTCCCTGAGGGCAGCAGAAACAGAAAAGTGAAGCTCAGGCCATTTGTTGTCCTGAGAATAGTCCTTTGTCTCTGACCTAGAAGTCTCCTTCTAGTGTGACATTCACAAAATATCCTGGCAGGCTCATTTGTTACTTTGCAAGTAAGATAAAAATCTCTTACTCTTCACAGTTCCTGACATTAACACGTCTCATTTATTCAAGACCCTTTGTGTAATTTCCTTATTTGTCTTTAAAGTATCATGCCTTCAGTTTATGTATTTCATATGACCCCCTCAGACAGAACTTTGAAATGTTTGAACTTCAACCTCCCCCTTTGGTACCTCCCCCTTTTTTATTCTCTGTATCACTTTCTCCTGCCATTTGGATTCTTATTATTTCTCTGCTTTCTTTCACCTCAACCTGCATTTTAACTGTAGAAATGTAAGATTCATTGTCCACACCTTAGAGTAAAATGAATATGTTGTCTCTCTCTGGGACATTTGCATTTTAAGTCTCAATTGTGATATACAGAGGACTTGGTCTCTAGGAACAGCAACTTAGACATTTAGTAAGGGAGCAGATAGAGAGATGTATTTGTGTCAAGTAAGTGACTAGGGGAGATTCTTTCTCTGAACTTGTGAAATTAAAACACTCAATGAGTTCAGCCCCGCCTACATGTCAGTAAAGTTCTGGAGCTACTCCAAGTTTTAATCTATATATAGTTACTACTTGGAAGTATGTTGAAAGTTTCATTAGTTCCCATAAGTAAAACGAGATACTAGAAATTAAATTTCTGAAATTCAGTAGCCTAGTAGAATTCTGAATTCAGTAGCAATTCCTACTGAATTTCTGAAATTCAGTAGCCTTTATCTCTTGTTCATGTCGAGACTAATGTGAGTTTAGCATGTGGTGGTCTATGTTGTGATTGTTGCAGGACCCAGGTTTAAGGACTTTTATCCATTCAGCTGGCAGGGAAAGAAAGATTCCACAGTGGAGGCTGTGTCTGGAGTGGACATACATACTTTCCACTCATGTTCTATTGGCCAGCACTCGGTCATACGACTACATCTGAATGCAAAGGGGTCTAGCAAATATAGCTTTGGGATGTGCCCAGGAGTAAAACGAAACCGATTTTATTGAACACATTGCGGTCTCTACTTCAGAGTTTGTACCCTGTTGTTCCAGAATAGCTCAGTAACATTGGATATTTCTGACAAATGCTTATGAATAATTCACTTTGACACAGTGGGGAAATGCCATATGCTGGTTATATTTGGGCTATCTTCATTTGCATCTAGGTTACTTTCTTTTTCATAGTAAAAATAATAATAACCCACATTTTTTCATGTTACATTAGATAAAAATTGCATTTCACAAATAACTGGCACAATGATACCGTTTTTATAAAATAGGAGTATGTGAGCAAAGAATGGCTGGAAGGAAAAAAATATCAAAACATTAGTAGTGGTTATTCCTTGGAAAGTGGAAATAATTCTCATTCTGTTCTCTTTTTTTCTATATTTTTCTAAGACATTTTAGAGTAGGCAGATATAATTTTATAATCAGAATAATAAAACATTTCTATTTTAAATAATAGGGGCCAACTTACACATAGAGAAGCTGGTAGTATAGGGGACACCCACCTGCTTGGTTTCTTTGCTCTTGTGGGCTAAGTAAGACATTAGCATTATTGTACCCATTTTGCAGAGGAGGGAAATGGAGCTCAGATGGAACAGGAGACTTGCTCAAGAGCACACAGCCAGAAGTAGCTGGTCTAAGACTTAGACCCAAATCCTACCCTCTCCAAGTATGAGTTTTTCTTACCATATCAAGTTGATTTGGGGAGCTCAGAAGTGAAATACAATGCCATTAAGCGTTCTAGCTCCCAATTTTCAAATAACAGATACTTGCATGGCAACTTTTCTTGGTATTCTTCTAGAAATCCTATTAGAAAAACACATCAGAACTTTTTACTGTGACTTGTCCAACAAAATGCCACAGAGCCAGGAAAAGGGAAGCGCTGAGTGCTGTCAGGTGTTTGTAGCTGAGGTCTTTTTGACAAGGAGATTACAGTGTAAGATCACCTTACTCTACCTCTATTCATGTGGACAGAGTTTGTGTTCTGAGCCCTTTGTAGCTCTCTTTGTATGACAAGGGTTGGAAAAATTGCCAGGCCCTCTTCTCTGTGTCCCATCTGATCCAGATGGCTTTACACACTCCAATTTTAGTTTCTATTTTGTTTTCACCTCTCGGGGTGAAAAAGAACAGCCTGTAACATTGTTGTGGAGAGATTTCTGGAGCAAACTCTGCACAGTGAGCACACAGGAAAATCAAGGTTGCCACCATTCTAGTGTGCTAATTAGACTCTTGTAATTGTCCCTGCCAGGTTGCGGGCAGTGGTGTATTTCAGGGGCATCTGGTAGGAAGCGGAGAGGATGACTGGCATATGGATGATGAAAGGTGTACCATGAACACTTACACACATGCTGAAGGGCAGAGAGAAGAAAAGAAAGTACGCCTCCCTGCGAATCAGTGCTTGGAGTGGGCTGGTAACTAGTCATTACGTTACTCAAATGGCATGTCCAATTCCAAGCAAGTGACAGGTAAGGTTAGCGCCAAATAAGCAAATCCAAACACATTATAGCTTTTATTTCAGCTGCCCTGAGCTCCCGCCCCCTCCCACTCTCTCTCCCTTTAACCTTCTGCTAACACTGCTATGTTATGGCAGGGGTGGCAGAGAACATGTTATTTTAGGTGGCAGAATAATTTTGGTCATCAGAGGTTTCTCTTGTGTTTTAACAGAGCTTCCTGGAATGCCTGGACATAATGTACAAAAATGAGGAAATCAGACCTTGACTTTCATCTGTTCAAATGCTGTGGCTGAGCAAGAAAGTAAAGGGGCAAATCCTCTGGGTTAAAAAGTTAGGAGTCACTAAGAACCCATAAAGTATATGTCATCTTCTCCCAATAAGACACAATATTTCTGATCCAATCCTGAGATTTGGCTTTAAAATTGTTGAGGGTACTCTGAAAATTTTGTTTCCTAGCCAATTAATTGTCAAGAGCTTAAAGTAATCACAATAGAAATTATTCTGCAAAGAGAAAGTAAAACAGATATGTACAAGCCAAGAGTGTTTCCGACCTTGTCACACTAACTACTTGAAGTGTTATGTAATGTGTTTTCTTAATAATTTGCAGGTCTGTCACTAAGTCAGCATGCAAGGCAGAGAGGAGCCGCGATGTACTCTGATTTCTAGAAGACAAATTTAAGGCAAATGTGCACACCAGATGTTGTGAAACGGTGGCAGTTTCCACATGTATTTATGTGAGATTGGTAAGTTTTATTATTGAAAAACTTCTGTTTTCAGAGCAAAAATAACATGACCTATTTGAAGGTAAGCACATAAGTTGGAAAGAGTTAGGGGAGGTGCTTAAGATAGGCCAGAACTCACATCGAAGGAGATTGCAATGAAACATTGTCCTTAATCCTGATTTTGAAGAGGCACAAAGTGGATCAGAGATTGCAGAGTCCACTTCCACCTCCTGACGGTTAGTTGGCGTTTGTGATGAGAGAGCTCCCTGGGAGGAATAAAGGCTGGCAATGAGAGAAGCATAGGAAGGGCATGGGCTGAGTCTCAAAGAGTCCAAGGGTAGTGTCCCCACAGCTGAGTATATAAATCGCAGTCCTTAAAGATTTGATGTTTGGGGTTTTTGTCTGACCACCCTCAAAAACACATCTAGGGAGAGCAGTGGGAAGCATGAAAATTACCCTGGGAAGGAATCCAAAGACACCCCGCTAGGCCTAGTTCTATGACCTAGAATCTGTGCAACTCCAGCTTAGCTGAAGCGCTATCTCTCTGCACAATACAATGATGGGTGCAGTGTAGTGTCAGGGCACAGAACATGGAACCCCCAAGGATGGCACCTTGGCATAAGCAGAAAGATCATTCTTTAACCTCCTCCTGCCTTTCTCTTCTGAGGATATGGCGAGAATTCTCACTCCCTTTTCCTCTGAAGACCCTCCATGACAGGGAGGAAAGGAGTGAAGACACAGAGATTCACAGGCTGAGATCCCCTAAATTTTTACCATTATATCATACCCTTTTTTCCAATCATAATTCTACATAACTGTCCAGTCTTCCTCCAACCAAAACATACAAACACACAGTTTTCCCTGGGTCTTTTGGTCATCATTTTTGAAGGCTCATGTGTGATATGATACTTTGGTTACATACATTTGTTGTGCTTTTCTCTTGTTAATCTGTCTTTTGTATAGGATTGTCAGCCATGGGTAAGAAAAAGATATTGCAATGGGTAAGAAAAAGATATTAATTTTTCTTTTTCTTTTTCTTTTCCTCTCCTCTCTTCTCCTCCCCTCCCCTTCTCCCCCCTTCTCTCTCTATGTCTCTCTTTCTTTTCTTTATTTTGACAGATTCTCACTCTATTGCCCAGGCTAGAGTGCCCACGGCATCAGCCTAGCTCACAACAACCTCCTGGGTTAAGTGATCCTCCTGTTTTAGCCTCCCAAGTAGCTGAGGCTACAGACACCTGCCACAGTACCTGGCTAATTTTTCTGTTTTTAGTAGAGATAGGGTCTTGATCTTCCTCAGGCTGATCTTGAACTCCTGAGCTCAAGAAATGCTCCCGCCAAGATCTCCCAGAGTGCTAGGATTACAAGCATAGTTACCTTGACTGGTTAGATGTTACTTTTTCTCCCATATGCATAGTAATTAATACCTCACACATTATTACTAAACCTGAATTTTATCTATATACATTAAATAAAACTTTCTAATCCTGGAGATATTTAGTAACATTGAAAATGAAGAGAAATTCCAGACTCTTGGATTTTTTTCCCCAAGAAAATAGTGCAGGCCCACATCTGTGACTACAACAGCCATTTGGGTAATGCTTATACTTTAAAAACAGAGAACATTGAGTAAAGAGCTAGAGAAAACAAGTTTCTAGCATATGCTCTCTACAGAAGCATATACAGATACCAAAATGCTCAGGATAGGCTCAGTGTTTGGCTAGTCATATCACATAGTGGCCCCAGGGTCTCACTTGAGAGCCTAGGTCTTACTTAGGAAGACCTAGTTTTACTCTTTCCATTGTTCACTCATTGTGTAGATGTTGTCAAGTAGAGGTCATTCCTGATACTACCACGTGCGGGGGGCTGAGCTTAGGGAGCACCTTTTTACCTGCTACTACCCTCCTTCTATTGAGTGAGATCAAGGCTCCCATGGGAAACACATGAGAGGAACAGTGAATTTTGTGGGATTTTCTCTGTTGTCAGCAGTGTCCCCTGCAGAGAAGTAAGGAAGCTTGAAGGCCTTGAGGATTTCAAGGTGAAGAAAGATAGGAAACTTGGAAGGCATGATGGAGAAGAGTTTGTGTACTGACGTAAAAAAAAAATTAAATATACCTATTTTTGGATGACTCAAATTGCAGTAATCCATAAAATTAAGTCCCTATTTTTTTAAATCCTATTTGTCAAACAAATAGTGTTTGTAATAATTCCTTAAAGTTTCTAGGCTGGTTTTGTTTCTTTTACCTCTAACAGACCATGCCAGTTTTCAAAGACAACATTTGTTTTTCCAGCTTTTGCATTCACATGATTTAATTGACACTCATTTGCCCTTGACTCATTGGTCCTGGGCACCTTCACCGTTGTGATAACTTTCTTTTCAAATTAGTAGCTCTTTTGTTTGTTTCCTCAGAAATCGTTTACTATGAGTGTAACTGTGAATGTAACTACCAGCATACATGACTTTATTATCCTTGTCTCTATGGTGCTCCACAAATACTGTATTTTTTTTTTTTTTAAGAAATTGAAGGTTTGTGGCAACCTTGCATCAGGAAAGTCTATTGGCACCATTTTTCCAACAACATATATTCACCTTGTATTTCAGTGTCCCATTTTGATAATTCTCACAATATTTAAATAGTCATATTATTGTATCTGTTGTGGTGATTTGTGATTGGTGATCTTCAATGTGACTCTCATAGTGGTGAACTTGATAAATGTTTCACTGACCAACCACACCCCAGTCTGTTTCCTGGTCCTCAGGCTTTCCTATTCCCTGAGTCACCACAGTATTGAAATTAGGCCAGTGAATAACTCTTCAATGTCCTCTAAGTATTCAGATGAAAGAGTCATACATCTCTCAATTTAAAGGAAAGCTAAAAATGACTCAATTTAGTAAGAAAGGCATGTCAAATGCCAAGATAAGAGGAAAGTTAGCCCTCTTTCCCCAATAGTTAGCCAAGCTGTGAATACAAAGGAAAAGTTCATGAAGGAAACAACAAATGCTACTCCAAGGAACTTAGGAAAAATAAGAAAGCAAAATGGCCTTATTGCTGATATGAAGACAGTTTTAGTAGTCCACATAGATCAAACTAGGGATAACAGTATCTTGAGACAAAGCCTAATCCATAGAAAGGTTCTAACTCTCTTTAATTCTATGAAGGTGGAGATAGGTGAGAATGCTATGGAAGAAAAGTTGGAAGCTAGAAGAGGGTGATTCATGAGGTTTAAGGGAAGCTTTGTCCATGACATGTAAGTGCAAGGGGAAGCAGCAGGCGATAATGCAGAAGCTGCAGTATGTTATCCAGGAGATCCAGATAAGATCGTTGCTGAATGTGGCTACACTAAACAATAGATTTTCGATGAAGATGCCATCTATGACTTTCATAGCTAGAGAGAAGTCAATGCCTGGCTTTGGAGCTTCAAAAGACAGGCTGATTCTCTCATAAGAAACTAATGCAGCTAGTTACTTCAAGTTGAAGGCAATGCTCATCAACATCCTGAAAATCCTAGAGGCTTAAGAACTATACTAAATCTATTTATCTGTATGCTATAAATGAAACAACAAAGGCTGGTTGAAATCACATCTATTTACTGAATATTTTAAGCCCACTATTGAGACCTACTGCTCAGAAAAAAAAAAAAAAGATTTCTTTTCAAATATCACTGCTTATTGGTAATGCATCTGGTCATCCAAAAGCTTTGATAGAGATTTAAATAGAGATTAATCTTGTTTTTATGCCTTTTAATACAATCCATTCTGCAGCTTTTGGATCAAGTTGTAATTTCAAATTTTAAGTCTTATCATTTGAGAAATATATTTTAAAAGCCTATAGTCACCACAGATGGTGATTCCTCTGACAGATCTGGGCAAATCAAATTGAACAACTACTAGGAAGAGGAATTCATTATTCTAGTTGATGCAAAGGAAATTCATAATTCATGGAAGGACACTGATATATCAAAATTGACAGGAGTTTAGAGGAAGTTGATTCCAGGATTCATGGACAACTTTGATGGCTTTAAGACATCAGTGGATGAAATCACTGCAGATATAGTAGAAATAGAAATAGAAATAGAAGTGAAGCCTGAAGATGTGGCTAAACTGCTACAATCTCATGATAAAAGTTGGATGGATGAGGACTTACTTCTTATGGATGAGTAAAGAAGGTGGTTTCTTAAGATGGCATCTACTCCTGATAAAGATGCCATAAATATTGTAGAAATGACAACAAAGAATATAGACTATTACAAAAACTCAGTTGATAAACTAGCAACAGATTTTCAGAGAACTAATTCTAATTTTGATATTCTACTGTGGGTAAAATGCTATCAAACAGCATAGCATGTTACAGAGAATTCTTTCACAAAGAAAAGTTGACTGAGGCAGCAACTTCACTTTGCTTCATGTTAAGAAATTGCTGCAGCCGCCACAACCTTCAGCAGCCACCACCCTAATCACCCAGAAGCCATCAACACTGAGGCAAGATCCTCCACTAGCAAAAAGACTACAATTTGCTAAAAGCTTCAATGATTGCTAGCATTTTTTAGCAACTTCCATTTTACTTTTTTTTTTCTCAGTTCAAAGGAACTTACTGTAAGTTTTGTGGTTCATGCTAAAATACCTATTTCTCCTGTACATCCCATCTTTAAGGCTTTTTTCTCTTTGCTTTTTTCTTTTGCTCTTTCTCTTTTGTTCTTTTTCTTTGTTTTGTTTTGTTTTTTCTTCAACTCACCTGTTCTGATGGGCTTCTCTTTACAAATAAATCACTCAGCTTTCTTCTAAGGGCAGCAGATAGTACTGGCAGTGGGGACTTCCCAAAAAGACTCTTTCTGCTACCTAGGAAAACTGAATCAGAACCACCCCCATCCTCAGATCATCAATGACATACACAGATCTAGGCTGTTTAATGATAGCTAGTATGTATGTATTTATATGTATTCATCATACATCTGACACATTCTCTGACATGCATTTAAACCAGAAGACAACCCTATAACATAGATGTCATTGCAGTTATTAGTTCCATTTTATAGATGAGGAAATTGAGACCCTAAAAGTGTAAGTAACCTTCCCAAGATCATAGAGCCAGTAGATAGATGAGTTGAGATATGAACGCAAATAGTCTGGCTCTATTTTAACTGTTACATTTTTATGTTAATACATTTTTATTTTCTGCTTTTGTTGTCCTCAAAGTACATCTCAATTTGCATACCATGCTGATCTCATCTTTTGTACATGTGTATTTTCTGCTATTCTGTGAAAGTAAGATTTATTATAGAAACAATACAAAAATTAGTCTATCACCATAGTACCCTGAATGCACCACACCTCATCTGATCTTGGAAGCTAAGCTTCTGCCTAGGGTTGGGCCTGTGCTTGGATGGGAGAGAAAAATTAAATATTTGCAGATAGAAGGAGCTATATCAGGAAAATATCAATAAATGAAATAAAAGATCTACTTTAATGATAGTCTTAATAGAAAAACTAGACATGTAGATAAATGAATAGTCTTGATCTTAACCATTTATTGAAGTAAAACTACAAAAAAAAAACCATGCTATCAAATCAGAGTGACTAGGAAACGAAGAAATCAAGAAAGAAAAATGTGCAATAAATCAGAGAGAAAACAGAATTACAATGTATTTGTTCATTTATTTTTACAAATAACTTGTGCCAGAGAAAAACCAGATTGGAGAAAAGCAGCAAGCAAAATCGGCCAAAACTCTTTTCCTCATGAATGTACATCCTAGTGGGAGTAAAGACAAGATAAACATGTTTAGGGAATGAAAAAATAGTATCTTTCTCTTACTAATTGCAAGGTCATGGCTAAGAATTCCTGTAATAAAAGATAGATCAATAAGAGAAAAGAATATGCATTTATTTAATACATGCTTTACGGGGCACAGGAACCTTTAGAATGAAGACCCAAAGAAATAGGGGAAACTATATATTTATGCTTAGGTTTGATAAAGAGTGGACTGTCCTATAGAAGTATAAATACAGGGCCAAGGGCATGATCTAATGCTAATAAACTGGGGTGAGTTTAGCAAGGCCTGCTTGTTCAGATTCTCTGTGTTTCTGTGTGACATTCCTTCACTTTGGGTTTAGGGCAGGATGCCTGTCACATGAGGGTCTACAGGGGCGAGAGAGAGAGAAAGTGAGAGAGTGACCTAGCTACACTGGATGGCCTATTTCAGGGAAGAGGAGTAAGGGGAATTCTAGTATCTGTGGTCAGCTTCAGGAAACAAAGGGGTGAGAGGAGATTGGCATGTCTTTCCTGTTTTCTCAAATTCTAAAGGGCCATATTTTGGGGTAGTGTTTCCTGAACTCTGTTACAAGGCAAGACAACCACAAATGGTATGTTAGATGGTAATAAATTCCATGGAAAAGGAAAAATCAAGGAATGATAAAGAAGG
>NW_003852608.1:1798886-1828735 GCF_000181295.1 Otolemur garnettii | reverse complement strand
AAAAAAAAACTAATTGTAAATTAAAGAACAGAAAAACACAGTCTGAAATAAAAAGTTTACTCTATGGGCTTATCTGTAGGTTAGAAATAGACTACCTGTTAATTACTTAATGTTTCTTTTTGTTGTTGTTCTTCCTTTTCTACTTTACTGCCTTATTTTGGATTAATAATTGTATAGATAATTATATGATTTACTTAATATCTTTTCAGCCATGTCTTTTTATAATTTTTAGTGGTAATTATAGGAATGGACTGTGTTTTCTTAACTTATCATGATCTTATTGGTGTTAATACCATGTTACTTTGTATAATAGAATAATTTAAAAATTATTCATTCTATTGCTATTTATATGTGCTGGCTGTAAGCTCTAAAATACAATATATCAGTGCTTACCTGAAATGATTATTCTGTTTTATATTTACTACATATTTATTATTGCTTCTGTCCCTCACTCATTCCTGAGGATCTACGTTTTTATTTCGTATCATTTCCTTCACCTGAAAAACTTACTTTAGCCTTTTTTATACTGCATGTTTGATGGCATTGAACTTTTTCAGTTTTTGTCCATCTGAACACGTTTCTATTTTATTTTATCTTTCTTCTTGAAGCATATATGTGTTGGCTCTAGTATTTAGGGTTGGTGGTTTAATTTTCAGCACTTCATATAAGTCATTCCATTGTATTCTGGCCTCCATGATTTTCTGATGATATGTTAACCATCATTTCTGGCATTATCTTCTCTTATGTAAGGCATCCTTTATTTCTATCTCCTTCCAAGGTTTTCTCCTTATTTGTGATGTGAGAGGTTTTACTCTCTTGTGTGAGGTGTGGTTTTCTTTGTATTTATCACTTTGGAGTTCATTTGATTTGGGATTCATAAGTTAATGTTTTTTAACACATTTGGGAAGTTTTAGTGCTATCACTAAAATTTGAAATATTGTCACCCCTCTCTTTCTAGATCTCCAATTACATGTCTGTTAGACCACTTGGTTAATATATTCAAATTTTTTTCCTCTTCAGATTGCATAATTTCTATTGACCTGTCTTTTTATCTGTGATAGATTTGGGACAGGGGTTTGATATGTAAGAAATGAGTAACAGACCCCAGCTTGGAAGATCTGTACAGGCAGAAGCTGATCAGGCAAAGGGACACTCTTCCACCAGTCAATATTAGGCTGGTTTCTTTCTTTTATTTTTTATGTAATATTATGCTTTTAGGCCTTACTTATTTAGCCAGTGCATGTATAAAAGATTAAACAATATAATAAAATTAGGGTAAAAGTTATGTAAGATCTACAATTTTTAATTCCTTTTGTGATACTCAAAAGTTCTGCTTTGTCTGATGCTAATTCACATTTTCTCTCAAGTCATTTTTTCCTCTTGAATTCTATAAGAAGTACAGCCCTTATATTAGATTTATCTAGTGGAGAGAGATGGCTAAAAATAATTAAAGTATGCTGACTATATATTTTATTTATTGGTGGAGAAAGGAGATATGGTAATATAAAATTAAATAAAGCAACTGTTGTGAAAGAGTTTTAGAAATCCAAATAGTACAAATGTCAATTTCTAGATTTTCTTTTGACATTTTGCTATACTATTAAATTTAATAGGAGACATATGGAGTCTTTAGCTAGGTTTAAATACTTATTTCTCCAACTACTAACTCTGTGGCTTTGAACAATTAACTAACCTTCTCCAATACTCAATGTATTTACATAAAATTAGGCTAATAATATTAATAATTCAAATTTATTGTGTGATATATGAGATGTCATGTATCTGTAATTAATACTGTAGTTATTCAATATTTTCATTGTTGCTTTAGTAAGATATTCAGAAAAACACTGAGCTATGGTCTACATTTTTCACCAGGTAAGAGGAGGGAATAGAGAAGATTATAATCTTAGTTTCTAACATTATGGAAGGTTGACTATTGACAGTGCTAATATTTAACACATATTATCTCATTGTGTTCTGTCACCAATCCATCAACCTATAAATTAGATTTTTATAAATATTCTCATTTTATAAATGAAGAGCTGATAGGTATTTTGCTATTTATAATAGATCTCACGGATCATTGGTAAACACATCAGGGAAGATACCGGGAGAGTGTAGGCCTCAGTTTGTTGAGAATGGCTTAGAAATGAAAGGTGAGGGGGAAATTCAGAAAAGATCTTTATATACTTTAGAGTATTATCTGGAATCTTTAATTAAAGAGAGTGAGCTTTGTCAATTTTATTCTTTAGGCTGACCATGTCAGTCTTTGATTGAAATGTTGACCATATTAGCCTCTTGAGATAGCCCCAATTTTCTATCACAGGTGACTACATCCTCCTTTATTCTGGTCTAGCCTCTTCTGATCAGTTCACAGGTAATTCAATAATCTTTGATAGAATACTTACTGTGTGTTAGATGCAGCTCTATATGTGGTAATGAAGCAGTGAGAAAAAAAAAGTTTTTTCGTAAATCTTACATCATAGTAGGAGAGATGAGCAAAAGTTCAATAAAAAAAATAAACACATAAACCAATGTCAGGTAGTAAAAAAGTGCCATGAAAAAGAAATAACCAAAGGAAGGGAATGAGGATTGGCTGCTGGAGGTGTATGTCCACGTAGTGATGCAGTGTGGCTATTTGTGATCAGCGAAGGGCTCTGGAGAGGAAGTAGGAAGAAAGAAAGAAAGAAAGAAAGAAAGAAAGAAAGAAAGAAAGAAAGAAAGCAAGCTTTGGGGAAGCTGAGGGATAGGCTCCAGTGTAGAATCATTAGTTTTGAAGCTGGAAGCAGAAAGAAGCTTGGGATTTTGAGAAAACGCAGAGAAGGCAGTGTGGTGTGAGTGGTGTGTGGATGGGGTCCAGCGTGCTAGTGAGCTCGGGCAGACTCTGGGTCAGACTATGTAGGGCCTCACAGGCCCTGGTAGAGACTCCTAATTTCATTATGATGCCATCTACAGACAGCTATAGGGATGTCTTCAGCATAGGAATGATAATCATATTTGGTAAAATCATCACGTTTTCTACAGTAGAGAGACTCGAAAGTGGGAATCAAAAGTGAAAGCGGGAACTATCATCACAGTCCAGCTGACAGATGACTGTCTTCCAGGCTAGGAGAGTGGCTGTGAGAGGTGGAGAGGAGAATGATGTTTGGTACATGTCTTAAAGACTGACAGGACTTACTGATGGGTTGGTCTTGGGCATGAGAGAGAGAGGTTAAGAGTGATCGTGACTTGCTCTGGCTCATAACTGTAACTCTAGTAAGCTTAAGGCAGACTAGAAAAGGCATACATACAATGTATAAGACTCTCCAAGGTGGGGAAATAACTGGTATGTGTGTGATTGCAAAAGTATCCAACCAGGCAGGCTAGTGTGGTGTCCAAAAATCACAGCCCAGCAAGTGGTTGGCAGCATTGGGGATTTCAAAGAGCAGATAATGGAGCTAAGAAGAGCCTGACCCTTGAGAATCCAGGATCAGACAACATTCCCTATAAGAGTGACGGCAGCTGGAATCCTGACCTGGCCAGAGCTCCTTGTGGGTATTGAAAAGAGAGAGAGCAGCCTCTGTGTTGGAGGCTTTGGTGCCCAGCAAGCAGAGCTCTCAGGGAGACCACAGACCTATCTCACTCAGACTGAGATGGGCAACGGGGCCCTTTTCCTGAGAAAGGAAAACATCTAGTTCAAGAGTCTGAGGCACCTGATCGGACTGGAATTATGAAGGAAAAAAAGGCAATGTTGAACTACAGCTCTGTAGTAGTCCTTAAGAAAAGATCAAGGCAGTTTTCAGCACTGGAAGCAGCACCCTTGGTAGGCCAGGCCCCTGTGCTCGCCTGTGATAGGAGTAAGAGTAGCAAGAAAGCAGAAAACCAGAGAAGCTAGTAAATCCCAGAATTGGGTGACTCTTCCTTCAGGCAAAAAAACAAAACAAAAAGAGCAGAGGAACAGCCAGCAAGGAGGTCAGTCATCTGCTGCTAGGGAAAGGAGGTCGCGCTCCCTCCTCCCTGGGGCTCTCAACACCTTGCTGCTTGTTTCTGTTTTTCCTCATTCACAAGGGTCTCTGGTGCTTTCACCCATGAACAAGATGACCTAAAAGGACTGAAAATGTGCCATGCCTACTGTGACTAAGTCACATGGAAGCTCAACAATTTCATTCAAAATGTATACCGTGCTACCCTTAAGCTTTTGTGTTTTTTGCAGAATAATTTACTCAACTTGACCAGCACTTGACCTCTGATTTTATTGGAGTTTTACTAGAAAATAGTAAACTGAAAAGGATGTTGGAGTTCTCCAGTGTAAAACCTACTCAGTTATTGGGGATTGGTCAGTGGTGGGTTTTGACTGAGGAGGGGAGAGGGTAACTTTCAGCTGACAGCTTGCTTATGTCAGGCTTAATTTATTCAATAAAAGGCATCTTGTGATTGAGCGAATTTTGAGTTTACTCCTTCCCTAGCCTGTCACATCTTGGAAGCTAGAATTTTCATCATGTCTATCTTTCCTCTCTGATGATTTAATAAAGTGGCTGTGCATAATAATTGATCAATATTTATTGAAATATTTGCAGCGTTTTATTTCTCTTAGTTTCTTTTAGCTTGTTTGAAAAGAATACCTATAGATTTTTTTCTCTAAACACGCATTACCTGATTGCTAAGATTCATGTACTTTGGTATCTTCTTTTCTTTGTTCTTAGAGAAAGTTCAAATCATTTTGGAACTCAATAATTTTCTGTCCCTTATTTTTTTGTAAATTTAACTTTCCTTAAGTGTGTAAAAGGAGGCTGAATTCACATGGCTTTCACAACTACACAAAACTCTCTTTTTCTTGCTTATGATTTTTTGTAGTGTTGATTTATGGCAGTTTGCTTTATGAAATGTCCTGGCCTGAATATCTTCCTCATTTTGACATTCTTCATTTCGCTCTGTTTTGCCTATCTTGCTAATTTTGCTTTCACTCTCAGCAGTGCCTCTCTAGTGTGGAGCCTATTTGGACAGGGAGCTTTATGGGTAAATTTTGAGAACCCATGACAGGCTGGGCTGTTCCGGCCCTTTAGACTATATGGGGAGGATGGGGCTGGGGTTAGAAATTGCAGTTCCTTGCTCCTGGTTAGAACTGCTCCCAGCTTCAGCTGCCCCTATCAGATTATACCTCCACACTCAATAGGGAAGTCTGCTCCCTTTTGGGGTTCTCTCATTCTTCTTCAGACACTCCATTAGTGCCCCCTATTTCTCTGATACAGACGTGTGTCAATAACACACAAATATGTCTGTGGATGACTGCCTGTATTTGGGGATTGGTAGGGATTCTATATCTTTTAGTTTTGCTCTAAATGGGTCCACAGACTTCTGATTTTGCTACTTTATTGCTATTTCTGTAGACAAGGGAGTGTGTGCATGTGTGTGTATACGTGAGAGAGAGAGGGGGGTAGTGTGTGAGGCCCCCGAAACTATGCTGCTCTACAGTCTGTATCTCCCCTTGGGGCAGATTTGAAATCGCGTACAGACACATGCAGGACAATGGGCCTTCTAGTTTTTCTGTGTATACATATTTCACCAGGATTCTAATCAACCTAAACTAAGGCTGGGGGTGTCGCCCGTATGAAGAGCAAGTGCTGCTTTTGCCCCGGCTGGAACAGGGAAGAGGGGAAGCCCAAGCTCCTTGCCTCCTCCCCCCTGTTCCTGAACTTCCTCATGTTTCCCACTTTAAGTGAAAAGGAAAGGCTAGAGGCCATCTCAGTGCACAGACCTCATGGGCTTGAGAAACAAGAGATGCTCCAGTCCAAGGAGAGAACTGGTCCTCCTGGGAGTTCGAGTCTTCTGCTTCTCATCTGCCCAGGATCACAGCTCCATGTCATGTCCTTGATCTGCTCAGACATCCTCCTGGGGCGGGCTGATGAGAGTGAAAACCAGAGGGCAATGCTGTTCCCCCCAACACTGCTCTTCAACTTTTCCTTTGTGCTTCCTGTTATTCTAATGCTCTTTAAGTCCATGCTTGTGGCACTGATCAGAGGTATTTCTTTCACCATTCCTCTCAAGGGAGCATCGAGTCTGAGTATCAGAAGAGCTCTACAGACATCTCAGTGAGGTGTTTTCCCTCTCCGCACCATGTGTCTCCTTGACGTTGGCCCAAGAAGCTACTTACACTGATCATTGACATTTAGAGAACTGTGCTAAGTAGCCAAGCACTGTAAACACCAGCATCCCCGGCCCCCATGTCACACATCACATCTTACACTGTGCTTCACTGTGCTGTCCAGTCAAGTACACAGAGTCAAATTTATACCACATAGAAGGCATATCAATTTCTCTTTAAACTTCTGAGACATTAAAAACCCTTCCTTGTTTCAAATCAATTTTCTGTCCCTTTGTGTAAAGGTTCAAATAAATGCGGCTCATTTCCCTTGGCACCACCTGTGATGGTTAACTGCATGGTGCCTGCATATTTGATCAAACGTTGTTCTGGGTGTTTCTGTGAGAGTGTTTCTGGATGAGATTAATATTTAAGCCCACAGACTTTGAATAAAGCAGATCGCCCTCCCTCATGTGAATGGGCCTATCCAATCAGTTGAAGACCTGAGTGAAACAGAATGCTAACTTCCTGCAAGCAAGAGGGGATGACCAGCAAACAGCCCAGAGTTCAGGGGCAACACTGGCTCTCCTGGTCTCCTGCCCACCCATGGCCTCCAGCTTCACCTCCAGGAGTCTCCAGGCTGCTCTACTGTAGTAAACTGTTTGGGCTGCTGTAACAAAATGCCATAAACCGGGTGGCTTATAAACAACAGACATCTGGAGCTGGGACGTCCAAGGGGAAGGCACTGGCAGATTTGGCGTCTGGTGAGTTTGCTCCGTGGCTCACAGACACTGCCTTCTCAGTGGATCTTCACATGGTGGATGGGCCTAGTTAGCTCTCTGGGGTCTCTTTTATAAGGACATTAATCGCCTTAATGAGGCAAGAGACGACATGACCTATTCACCTTCCAAAGGCCTCATTTTGATTATACTATCATATTGGGGATTGGGTTTCAGTGTATGAATTTTCAGGAGATACAAACATTCAGATCTTAGCACCCATCATACTTGGGCATGCTAAGCTTTCACAATTGAGTAAGCCAATTCCTTAAAATGAACATCTTCTGATAAAATATATCCACCCACATCCCAGCAGTTCCAAAGGAGGGAATCTTCCACTCCAACCTTAGGTATTTTTCTAGTTTCTTATTTTCCCAAAGTTTCAGAAAAGCATAGACAAAAAAATAATGTTGTTACATTAATTCTACAGAAAAAAAATTCATGAAACCATCAAGTCACAAAATTATAGCACCTTAAAATTTAGCGTCCATTTCTTTCTACTATGGTATGTACCATACAAGAGGGGTTTTACCCCCATAAGCCAATATATCTTAAATTCTAGATTCATAGTGAGTAAATACAGAATGTACCAGAATGCATAAGTATTATTTGTAGGAAAATAGAAAGATTTGATGATAGTATCTTTGTCAGAACTCCAGTTCTGATATACTCTGCTAGAAATGTCTTGTGCAGAAATTAGAAGTGACATTAAAAGTTTTGTGTCTTGATAATGAGAAAGGTGAGGGGTTGCTTCCCCAGCTTCCAGACTACCTCTTGTCTTGGATACTTGCATCTGAGAATTCCTGTCTTTGGAGAATTTGGGGTGGGAGGGTGGGGGTTTGTTCAGGAGGCATCTCGAGCTTCCACACCTCATATGCAGCCCAACTTCCTTTGGACATTTTTCCTATAAGGTCTTGTTATTTCAATTAATATCTCATATTAGACCCCTTGAATCAGGTACTTTTGTGCTGAGTGAAGTGTGGGCATTACCCAGAGTCAGAAGACAGAGCATTCCACATTTATAACAGAATACTCTTGCACTTTCCCCTTCCATCCTGCATGCTCCACAGCCCAAGCACCCCTGCTTCTCCTCCTCCACCACAGCTACATCAGCCCTGCCCTGCCGTGGGCATTGCTTCTGCAGCCGGAGATGGAGATCTGCTCTCCCGGGAAGCAGTGCTTCCCCTGTTGCGTGCTCTTCCACAACCCATTCTCTCTCCTCAGCCTGTGGGTTCCCTGGGCCTCTGAACAGATACTTTTCTGACAATGACACAAACTACTACTTCGTCATTTCTATTTCTCTGGAATAAAACCTTATTTCTACAGAGCCAACACAAAAAGGGGAACATGTGGGAAAGAAAGCCTGGGTCCTAAATAGTGTGCTGTGGAGCACAGCTTAGCAGCACCGAGCCAGAGACAGGCTTGCCTTCCTTGATTGGACAGTTTAGAAGTGAGCGCACACAAGCCTTGAGCTGAACCTCTCCGGCCAGTGCGAGAGAGCTCAGGCCCTCGTGACAGAACTCAGCCCTGCTTTCATCAGCTGTGGTGACCACTAAACCGGGCTGGTCCCAGACATGAAGCCAGATTGTCCTACAGGCAGTGATCAAGACATTCTTCCAGAGTATGTTTTTCTAGAATAAATACAAGACTACCCAGGAGCTTTACTTTCCCCAGAGTATGTTTTTCTAGAATAAATACAAGACTACCCAGGAGCACGCTGAAAATACACCCATCAACATCTTACTTAGGAGCCTGAGTGCTCCTGTTACACTTGCTTGTCTCCACACTGCTGTGCTACAGTACTGGGCACCATGGTACCTGGGAGGGAGTCAGGATCATAGAAGAGGCAACTCCATGAAAGATAACAAGAAGTGGGTAAGATTGACAATCAAAATTCCAGTGTACTTACTTTTAATTTCTTTTTTACTTGAAAATGGGAATATGATTACAGGAATAAGTATCATTCTGAAATAATATACTTCTCCATAAAGTGTATTCATTTGTTAATTTATACACTCACTATATACAAGTCGTTGCAAAGGGTATGACTCCTGTATTCTAGTTCTTTCTATATATTGGAGATGGTGAAGCAAGTTATGAATAAGAATAATACAATATAAATGTGGTGTGGACACTGAACTAAATCCATTGCTACTTCAACCCAGCATCATAGAGGGAAAATTGAAGGGGAGGGAGAGAAGGGAATGATGGAGCATAACAGGAAGCAGAGTGATTGAAAACGAAGGTGTCATTGGAACAGATGTGGAATTTCTTATGGGACAAGACCATACCTTATATCACATATCACAGTTGGCTAATATCTGAAGGGTGTTGAAAATATCTTTGTTGCCTAGAATTGTAAGTCCCATAGTGCAGGGATTATCTGTCTCCAGTGACCATAACAACCTTCGTGACAATGATCAAGGTATCTATATGTTGTCATCCATATAGTAAGTCATGGAAAATTGCCTTGTAAGTCCCAATAAAGCATTCTGATTTTATTTGCTTTCAATACCTTATTATAATTCAGGGCAAAATTTATAAAAGTAGGTTATTTATCTATTGCAAATTTTTCATTTAGAACATATTATTTTTACAATTTTGATCATTCTATTTTAATTTTTTAAATTATTTTAGAAATGATGCCCAATTTATTCTCTGAAAAATTTACAACCTTCTAGACTTCAAGATAATTGATATTTTTCTACACAGTGGAGTTCTCTGTAGGTTGTTGTGTAAGAGGCACATAAGCTGTGTCCAAATGAAGTAGGCTATATGTGTATGAGTTAGTTATTTGATAGTTTTTCTTGTATAATACACAAAATTAGTTATCAATTATGGTAAAAGATATGGGATCTTTCCTGTTTCTATAGCAATATAAACACTAGGGATGTTTTTCAGCAAGTCTATCTCCTCAATTTTTCCCTGGATGTGACTTAAGAAACTAGGGAAGATTCATTTGTTCAACTAACTTACTAGTAAGCCGTTTAGTGTGTTGATGAGAATAGATAAACGGGATGAATGTAATATAGCATTTCCAGGTCTGGCATTTAACAGTCTGTTTACTGAGGGATTGGTATGTGAAAGATTGTTCTTTGAGCAAAGGCGGGTGAGTTAGACCAAGATGCAATCCTTTTCAAGAAACCTATAGTCCAGTGGGGAAAACTTGAAAAAAAATTAATGTAAGAAAGAAATGAATACAGGATGAAATAGTGAATAGGAACAATTTGTGGGCGGGGGGAGGAAAATATGAGTATGTTTGATGCATAAAGTCCTACTGAATTTTTTTTTTTTTTGAGACAGAGTTTCTCGGTGTCATCCTTGGTAGAGTGCTATGGCATCACAGCTCACAACAACCTCAAACACTAAGCGATTCTCTTGCATCAGCCTCCCAAGTAACTGGGACTATAGGCACTGCCACAATGCCCGGCTATTTTTTTGTTGCAGTTGTTATTGGTGTTTTAGCAAGCCTGGACCTGGTTTGAACCCGCCAGCCTTGGTATATGTGACTAGTGCCCTACCCACTAAGCTAGCAAAGAGGGAGACTACTTTATGGATCTTTATTACCTTTGTGATCTTAAAAGTAATCTTACCTAACTGACAATCCCATGTTGAAATTGTCTTTACCAGTGTTTCAAATGCTGAGTTAGGGATAGAAAATAGCTCTATTTTTATAAAGCTTCCTCAATTCTGCTAAGTTGCTGAGTTGGGAACCACCACTCTAGTCTCCTGGCAAAATAGTCTGACATCAAATTCCCCCTTAGCAGAGAACTCACTATTTTACCAGGTAGCACATTTCATCCTTAGAAAATCCTGCAATATAGAATCTTCTTTATAATTCTGAATGGAAATGTCCTCATGAAATTTTTGTTTATTGATCCTAGTTCTACACTCGAAGCCACACTATGCAAGTTGAATCCTTATGTCACGAGACGGCTCTTCATTGATTGTGCCTGGTCCCATAATGGCATTACGCTTATTTGAAGTGCCCAATAGCTTCTAAAATGGAAAAGTATCTCATATTTTGGAGGCATTGGATTATTGCTAAGATGTCAGGACCAATGCTGATATAATTCAGCTTATTGTTCTGATGTCAAGTTTCAGAGTAAATAGAAGCATACCATGACTACTATATAACACGTACCACAAATACTACATACTACATATCACAAGCAGGGTTTACTACGTACCACAGCTACTGTATACTACATACCACAATCCCTGTATACTACATGCATACCATGACTACTATATACTAGATACTACGACCACTTATACTATGTACCATGACCACTATACACTATGTACTACAACCACTGTATACTACACACCACAACCACTATACACTATGTACCATGACCACTATATACTACGATGATGACCACTATATACTACACACTACAACCACTAGAGACTATGTAGCATGACCACTATGTATTATGTACCACGACCATTATATACTACACACTATGACCACTATATGTTAGGTACCATGACTACCATATACTACATACCACAACCACTATATACTAGGTACATAACTACTGTATACTATGTACCTTGACTACTACTACCATCACCACTACCACTTGTGCTACTCTGACCACTGTTACTTTCCCTACCATTTCTACCAACACCAATAAGGAACAATAGATAATAGTTATTGAGTTAGGTGCTAATCACCATGTTACATGATCTACTAATTTTCTCAGGTAGAAACAGAGTTATTGTTAATACCTAGCTCTTTCATAAACAACCAATCACCAAAACCTGTGCATTCTATTCCTAAAGCTTTCCTCCACCTTGGACACTTCTTTACATCATTTCTACCACTGTTCTACCTCATCCACCTGGACAATTGCAATGATTTTCCATCTAGCTTCCCTACATCCATTCTTGCCTCTTTTCAGTTAATTTGCCGTACTGTATCCAGGCTCTTTTTAAAAAATAGTATATAATTTTCAGAGAAGTTTTGATTTCCTAATGAAATTGAGAGAAAAATACAGAGATTTCCCATATTTCCCCTACCCCACACCACCCCCACCCCTTTCACACCTCCCCCTTGTTAATATCACATACCAGATTGGCACATTTGTTAAAATTTATGACTCTACACCGGAACATCTTTTAACCCACAGTTCATAGTTGACATTTAGCGTTCATTCTTGGTATTGTGCATCCTATGGATTTGGATAGATGATTAATAACATGTGTCTGCAGTTGAAGCACCATACAGAATAGTTTCACAGGCCTAAAAATCTTCCATGCTCTGCCTATCCACCCTTTCTGCCAGCAACCCCTGGCAACTGCTGATATTTTTTCTTTCTCCACAGTTTTTCCTTTTTCAGAATGTCACATAGTTGGAATCATATATTAGGTGACTTTCAGACTGGCTTCTTTTGCTTAATAAAATGCAAAATTTATGGCCCTCCCCAAGTCTTTTCATGGTTTGATATCTCATTTCTCTTTAGCACTGAGTACATTTACATTGTCTGGATATATCACCATTTATTTATTCATTCACCCACTGAAGAACATCTTGGCTGCTTTCAAGTTTTAGAAATTATGAATAAAGCTATGTTAACCATTATTACAGGATTACAAGCTTTTGTGTGTACTTAAATTTTCAACTCATTTGGTTTGATACCAACAAGTGTGATTGCTGGATTGTATAGTACAAAGATGTTTAATTTTAAAAGAAACTGCCAAACTGTCTTTCAATGTGGTTGTATCATAATGCATTCCCACCAAAAGTGAGTGATTGCCCACCGCTCCACATCCTCACCAGCATTTGATGTTGTCAGTGTTTTGGATTTGGGCCAGTCTATAATAATAGGTGTGTAGTAGTATCGTGTTTTAATTTGCATTTCACAAATGTCATTAAACATGACATGAAACATTTGCTTTACATATGCTTATTTGCTATGTATATATCTACATTGATGAAGTGTCCATTCAAGTCTTTTGTGCATTTTTTAATTCAGGTTGTTACTTTCACACTGTTGAGCTTTTTGAGTTCTTTGTACATTTTGATAACAGTTCTTTATCAGATACATCTTTTACAAATGTTCTCTCCAGGTCTGTGTCTTGTGTTCTTACATGAGTTTTTAATTTTATTGAAGTCAAGCTTATCAGTTATTTTTCCCATGGTTTACCCCTTTGGTGTTGTATCTTAAAGTTACTCCTATAAACAAGGCCATCTAGATTTTCTCCTGTATTATCTTCTAGGAGTTTTATAGGTTTTTTTTTTTTGTTGTTGTTGTTGTTGTTGTTGTTTTTACAGTGGAAAGTTATGTATTTAGAATTAGCCAGCTGGACTTGGTTTAGATGATTCTGATTTTGTTGGCAATATCTAAATATCATAATTGGGAGCCAGTTGAACACATGCCTTCTTCTTGCCATTAGGCCTGAGCAGGGTGTTGACCTTGGCCACATCAGTGTCACAGAGCTTCTTCACAGCCTGTTTGGTGTGGTGCTCTTTGGCTTCAACATCCACAATGAATACATGTGTGTTTTTGTCTTCTATCTTCTTCATGGCAGACTCAGTAGTCAGGAGGAACTTGATGATGGCACAGTGGTCAAGCATTTTTCTCCTGGGGGTGCTCTTCCAAGGATATATGGGCTGACTCTGGAGCCACAGTATATTTGGCCATCAGAAGGTGGGTGATAAATGGATCTTCTTTTTCTGTGGCTGTAGATGGCCTTCTTGCCCTTCAATGCCTTCACTTTGGCTTCTGCTTTGGGAGGAGCAGGAGCTTCCTTCTTTACCTTCAGTGCCATCTTATGAAAAGGTTTTTAGGTTTGTTTGTTTGAGACACGTTTTCACTCTGTAGGTCTGGGTAGAGCACCATCATGGCCCACTGCAGTCTCCAACACCTGGGCTCCAGCAATTCTCCTGCCTCAGCTTCCCAAATAGATGGAACTATACGTGTGTGCTGTCACACCTGGCTAATTTTTTTTAGTTTGTTATAGAGACAGGGACTCATTATTGGTCAAGCTGGTCTTGAACTCCTTACTTCAAGACCTTGAAGTCTACCTTGGCCTCCCAGAGCGCTGGGATTATAGGCATGAACCACCATGCCCAGTGAGTTTTGTTGTTTTGAGTTTTACATTTGATACTTTGATATACTTTGAGATAATTTTTGTGAAGGGTATGAAGTCTGTTTAGTTTTTCTTTCTTTTTTTTTTTTTTCATGTATCTCTCCACTTGCTCCAGCACTATTTGTTAATAAACTATCTTTTATCCATTGTATCGCCTCCTGCCTTTGCTCCTTTGTCAAACATCACTTGAGTGAATTTCTGCGTGTTTATATCTGGGCTCCCTTTTCTGCTCCATAGATTTATTTGTTCTTTCACCAGTACCTCCTTGTCTTGATTGCTATAGCTTTCAGTGAGGAAGTATCAGTCCTCCAACATTTTCTTCTTTTTCAGTGTTGTTATTCTAGATCTTTTGCTGCTTCTTATAAACTTTACAGCTAGTTTGTTGACACCACAAAGGAACTTGCTAGGATTTTGTTTGGGATTGCATTGAATCTATAAATCAAGTTGAAAAGAATTGTTATCTTGACAATGTTGTGTCTTTTTATTCACAAACATGGAATATTTACTTCTTTGATTTATTTAATCAAAGTATTATAGTTTTATTCATTTAGACCTCACACATATTTTAATATTTTATCCCTGAATATTTTATTAGGAGAGTGATAATGTAAATTACATTGTGTTTTTAGTTTTGTTCTTACAACCTTGCTGTAATCACTTATTAATTCCATAATTTTTTTTTTATTCTTTTGGATGATCTACACAGAAAAGGTTATGTCATTGGCAAAGAAAGACTAATTTATTTCTTCCTTTCCAGTCTGTATACCTTTGTTTCCTCCTCCTTTTCTTATTTTATTGCATTAACTGGTACTTCCAGTCTGATATCGAGACAGGGTCTCAATATGTTATCCACCTGGTCCCAAACTCCTGGGCTCAAGCAATTCTTCTGCCTGTGCCTCCTGAGTAGCTAGGATTACAGGTATGCACCACCATGCCTGGCTCTAGTATGATATTTAAAAGAGGCGATGAGAAGGGATATCCTTGCCTTGTTCTTAATGTTAGCAGGAAAGTTACTAATTTCTCACCATTGTATATGATGTTGGCTGTAAGTTTTTTGTTGATGTTCTTTGTCGTATTTAGGAAGTTGTTTATTGCTAGATTTTTAAGAATTTTTATCGTGAGTGGAAATGAGAGTTTATCTGATGCTTTTTCTGCAACTATTGATAAGATCATGTGATCGTTCTTCGTTAGTTTGTTAATGTGGTGGATTACAATCATTAATTTTTGAATGTTGAACAAGTCTTAAATACCTGGGATAAACCCCACTTGATTATGGTGTAGAATTCTTTTGATGTATTGTTGGATTTGATTTAGTAATATTTTGTTAAGGAGTTTTGCTTGTATGTTCATGAGAGATATTGATATGTAGTTTTCTTATAATGTCTTTGTCTAGTTTTAGTATTAGAGTAATGCTTCCTCAAAGAATAGATTATAAAATATTCCCTCTGCTTCTATTTTCTGGAAGAGATTGTAGAGAATCTGTATTATTTCTTTCTTAAATGTTTGGTACAATTAACCAGCGAATTCAATTCACCTTGGCCTGTTACTTTGTGTTTTGGAAGGTTATTAATTATTGATTCAGTTTCTTTGCTAGATATAGGTCTATTCAGATTGTCTATTTAGAGCTATATTTTAAAAACATAATTTTATGTTGTCACTGCTCCACCTAACATCTTTTAATGACTTCTCATTGCTTGTAAGATAAATTTCACATCCTGAATATGCATAGCAGCTTGTGTAATCTTGTCCTTCATTCTTCTACGTTTCTGTCTTATTTTTGCATTCTAGATTATAGCTACATAGAACTTGTTTCAATTCTTTGAATATTTAATCCTCCAGAGCTTTAATCCCTGGCTCTTCATCTGTCCATAACACCTTTCTCCCAGATTTCTTTACCCAGGTAATAATGAAAGCATTGACTCAACCTTAAGATTTTTGCAATACTATACTTTTTCATGGCATGTTCTGTGTCCCCTTCATAGTTCCTACCAAAATGGAATTACCTTTTTATTGTTGCTATTATTCATTTACTGCTTATTTTCTCTGCAATGTCGTAAGTTGAAGGCTCTATTTATCTTCTTTACTCTTGTATCTATACTTAATGCAGTAACATCATACATTAGTCATGTAACAGATATTTGTTGAAAGAGTCACACTCACATTGTTTCTATAAGAAAGTACTGCCATTACCTTCCTTTTGTGGATGAGGAGATAGACATGTAAAGAGAGCAGCTAAATGGTTTATTTGCATTGCCTGTAAGGTAGATGGACAGGATTCAAACTGTACTATCACAGCTTCCTTAACTGGGGATACATGTAAACTCAGGATATGTGTGGTTCTCAAGTTCTTGAAATTTTTGAGTATTTTATAAATTATGAGGTCTGACAATTAAGTCTGTGAACTCTTCCTAGGAAAAGTGCTACATTCCTTAGTGCTGACTGTCACTACAGTCACCTTCAAAGTGGTTCCTGTAAAAGTTGCCAAGAGCCAGATGACCTCTGAGAAAGATGACTTACAGCTGGGGGTTGGACTCTCAGGCAATTTGTCCATAGAAGCTCCTTATGGAGAAGGAGCCTGAGCCTTCAGCAAGTAGTATAGGAGATAAGCTCCCCTTGCTCAGACATGGCAGTTCACTTCAATGTGCTCCTCCAGGAGATTGATTCTGAAAAGCATTTCTTTGAAGATCGAGCTTCTGTACCTGCCTATAGATATGAAGAAATATGCAGAAAGCTCTCTTTGTCAAGGAATTGTTGAGAATCAGCCGGGGTCGCAGCTGGGGGTGAACATACCAGTCTTCGAGCATTGGGTTCTATTCTCTGCCTTCTCTCTTCATTAACATCATAATCCCTTGTTCGGTTTGGGCTAGCAAGGACAGACAGCCAGTCTCTCTTATGTTTTTACTCTAAACAAAATCAATTGTATATGTGTTCCTCAGCCTTCACACTAAATTGTAATCTTAAATGGTAGCTATCTAATGTTACTTGACTTCTTTGTATATGTGTTAAATTCTTACTGAATGTTGGAAAGTATATAAGATAATCAGTAAAGTTTAGCCAGGCCGCCAACCAGAGTGAGTCTCGGCCTCCCTTTATCATTCCATCTGCAGTTCTTTCCCCTGTGTCTCCGATCAGAGGCTCCAAAGAAACACCATCAAAGTAGTCATTGTTAATTACTCCCCTCACTTGTATTGTTCTGTCTCAATAAAAGGCTAGTGCAGAGGTTGCTCAGGGCTACCCTGCAAAGAACAGCTAGCTCGTCTCCTACAAGCTTGTACTTCTAACCCGCATCATGCCTGGTTCCTTCCTATGGTGCTCAAGAACAGGGCCACAGGGGCCCAAAGGGTTGTGACATTTTGGCATAAGTTGGCAGGATACAGCAGGGCACAACAGGACACCAGGGATGTGGACCAAAAAGGAAGTGACACTCAGAAGTAAGTGAAGCCTTTGGTAGACAGTAGGGGGAAGTCCAAAGTGAAACTCCACTCAGGGCAAGTGGGACCTTTGGCTAATCTAAAATCTAGGGAACCTCACTTAGAATAAGTGAGGTGTCTGATAAAATAAGCAAAGACATGGGTAACGTTCTGTTTGGGGAGTCATGAGAATTAGAAACTGAGGAAGAAAGCGATGTTTAAGCAGAATCTGAAGTGAGGAGAATAGTGAGGTTCAGTGGGAAGCTGGACCTAAGGAGAACTGGGAATCAAGAGCATATGATATAGACACAAATAAGCAAGTAATTACCTCTGTGGCCACTATGGCTGCTCAGATCAAACAATTGGAAGACCAGGTAAATAGTCTTACCATCAGAAATGCCAACTTAGAGCACCCAATATTGCCCTCAGTGCCTCCCTATGCAAATGAACCACCTATGACTTCTGGTATGAAGGCTATGTTAGAAGGGTGCAGATCTGGTGACTGAATGGGAAGACACTTTAGGATTTTTCCTGTTATAGTCACTGATATTCCTCCTGATCCACAACACCCTCAAGGGGCCCAGTGTTTTGATCATCATATGATCACCTTTGCGGTTCTGAAAGATTTGAAACAGGCTGTAGCACAATATGGTATGCAATCCCTATTTTCTAGAGGTCTGTTACAGGGGTTTGCACAAGAACAGTGGCTCATTCCTTATGATTGGGATATGATAGCCAGAACTGTTCTTGAATCTGGACAGTATTTACAGTTCAAAACCTGGTGGAAGGAGAAGGGTGACCTGATGAGTCACCAAAACCAGCAGGGAGGAGTCCTGATAACATCAGAGAACAGCTCACTGGGTTTGGTCAGTGGCTGGAGATTCCTAATCAACCTCAGTACAATGACATAGCTGCATTCCAGACAAGACTGTGTTGTGTTAGGGCCTGGGAAAAGGTTCGGGCTCCTGGAGATGTCTCTAAATCTTTTATTAAGATAATGAAGTCAGGGAATGAACCTTACACCAACTTTCTAGCCCAAATAAAAACTGCAGTCGATAAGTGTGTTGCCCAGCCAGAGCTCAGACACACTTTTCCAAACTTTAGCATTTGAGAATTCTAACCCTGAGTGTCAAAAGGTCCTGCAACCTTTGAGAGCACAAAACACTCCCTTAGAGGAATATACATGAGCATGTGCTGACATAGGAATGGAATCCTACAAGGCTAATTTTCTTGCTGCTGCTTTAAAAGAAGAAATCAGTTCATACCAGCTTAAATGTCATGTTGCCATAAGGATGTTGCCATTGGGATCTCAAGGAAAAGCCATGTCATGAAGAATAAGCACGCTTATTGAAATTGTTTTTTAAATAAAGGTGACCATCTGCTCGCTCAGGCAAAATGGCGAGCTTTCTTTATTCACTGTTGGTTTATATAATTAATTTTGTGCATGTGCACTATAACAGCAATGATGTCATTAATATTCATTACAATCCCTCTGGACATGCACAATGGACATCAATGACTTCCCGCTGCACATGCGCATTGGATATCAATGACTTCCTTAATCCATTTAAACATCTTGTGCCTTCCCGCCTTGTAAGTAGCTCCTTCCTAGTAATCTGATAATCCACCCAACATACACCTTTAAGCATAACCCTTTCAACATAACATAACTTAATGAAGAACATGTTGTTAGTCATTACTTTCTTTGCTCTTATCTGATGAAACCTGAGACTATGGAGGAACAAGGTAGATTGAATGCCTGCCCTTACTGACCTTGCTGTTTGGAGGCTGTTACTTCGAATCTTTAAACAAGGTAAAAAGAAACTTCTTGGGCATACAGAAAGTTGTGTGCAAACCTCTACTCCCGTGTGGGCCTTGAGTCAGGAGGGGTTTGCTGGAAACTTTTATAAGGAATTTTCAGGCTGGACTTCTCAAAAGCCTTTCATGAGCCCAGGTTTCATCTGTGCCATTAGATACCTGTATGCATTAGGTAAATTCCTCTTCTTTTAAGGTCCTTGAGCACATTTCCATTCCTGGACCCATCAGTAAGCAATCTTATCACTTACCACAGATCAGGAAAGGTTACTGATGGGTATCTGGCCAGTTTTCCAAAGAGCTTTTTTATTGGCCTTATAAAGTCAACTTTAATTCCTTAACACAGTCTGAACATCTCTGGAAATGCCATTCTAGCCAGAGCTTTGGTCAAGTTAGGCCCATAACCAACCCGGCCATATGGAATTCTGCCTCACTTTCTCACAAGTATGCCTGCACAAAGTCTTTTCACTGCTCTTTCTCAAAAGGCTTTTTTGGCCAGAGGGATATAGGCATTTCACCTATCTGTCATAATTGTGGAAAATTGGGACATAGGAGAAAAGAGTGTTGGAAAGGGAAAGTCCATGGCAAAAATACTAACTAAAAGACTTATAACAAATGGAAACCCCCTGAATTATGTCTCAGGTGTAAGAAAGCACCCCACTGGGGCAAGTGAGTGCTGCTCTCAGTTTGATAAAAAAAGGAACAGCTTTGTTGCCAGGAAACTAGTAGGCGGGCCCTGCCCAGGGCTCACAGGCAAAGAAATTGGGCCAGAGAATGTACTCATTCACCAGCAACTTCACTCTCTGTTCAATCTCTTTTACATGCCACCTCAGGCAGTGTTGCTTTGGACTTAACTGCATATGATAATGTCTTTTTGCTTCCCAGTATGGGAGCAAAAGAATTGAAAACAGGAGTATGTGGTCCTCTGCCCCCAGCTACTATTGGATTGTTGCTTGGGAAAAGTAAATTAGCATCTCAGGGAATGTTCATTCACACAGGTGTTATTGATGGTAATTACTTAGGGGAAATACTAATTATGATCTCAGTAAACCAACCAACTCAAATTTTGGCTGGACAAAAGATTGCTCAATTGCTAATCTTGCCACACGTTAAGTTACAAGGTATGGAGAAAAAACATACTGGTGAGCCTGGTAATACAAGCCATGTTTTCTGGCAAACATCTGTTGATAAGAGTAGGCCTCAGCTGACTCTTACTTTGAAGGATAAAAACTTTACTGGCCTGTTAGATATGGGTGCCTATGTTTTGGTAATGGTGCTAAATCAGTGGCCCAGGGAATGGCCAAAACAAGTTGTTGATATTACCTTTGTTGGCATTGGAACTCTAGATTCAATCTTTCAGAGTATTTTGCCTTTGGCCTGCTTGGGGCCAGATAAGCAGAATGCTCAAATCTGACCATATATAGCTGACATTGCTATTAATTTATGGGGTCATGATTTGCTCCAGCAATGGAATGCTGTGATAACCATACCATCCCCTCATGATAGGTCCTTGCAAACGTCAAATTTAGCATAGGGACCACTGCCCTGAAATATGCTCTCAGGTTATCCTGGAAGAGTAGTAATCCAGTATGGGTGGAGCAGTGGCCATTAACTATGGAACAACTGGATGCTTTAAAAATAATAGTTCAGGAGCAATTGGAGCAAGGGCACATAGAACCATCCAGCAGCCCATGGAATTCTCTGGTTTTTGCAATAAAAAAGAAATCAGGCAAACAGAGAATGCTCACTGAACTTCACAAAGTTAATGAAACTATAATGCCCATGGGACCACTGTAATTAGGACTTTCTATACCCTCTATGATTCCTTCCAATTGGCATCTTTATTGACTTAAAGAATTGTTTCTTTACCATATACCTGCATCCTGAAAACCAACCACATTTTGCTTTTTCAGTTCCTCTCTATAATCAGCAGAAGCCTCCTAAGTGTTACCAGTGGAAAGTTCTGCCACAAGGTATGCTAAATAGTCCTACACTGTGTCAAAAGTTTATTGATCAACTTTTACAGATTCTTAGAAGGAGATACTCTACAGCCTACATTACCCATTATATGGATGACATCTTATTGACACATCAGAGTTCAATGGCTTTACAAGAAATGTTTGTTCAAACTTTATGTATATTAAAGTCTTATGGTCTTCATATTTCTTCAGAAAAGGTGCAAACTACAGGCCCTTATAATTATTTAGGATATAAATTGACTCAAACTCAAATTCTTCCACAATGTGTTCAACTCTGATTGGATTCCCTGTCTACTTTAAATGATTTTCAAAAGCTATTGGGTCATATTAATTGGTTACATCCTATTTTAAGAATTCCAACCTATGCTTTGTCTAATCTTTTCAAAATTGTGAAAGGACCTTCAGACTTAAATAACCCTTGTTCACTCACTCCAGAGGCCAAGGAAGAACTACAACTAATTTAAAAGGAGTTTGCTTCAAAACAATTAGATAGGGTTGATGTCAGATTTCCAATTCGACTAATAATTATAGCCACTAGTCATTCCCCAACCAGAGTTATTTATCAAGTGGATACTGTATTAGAATGGTTGTTCCTTTCTAACAGAACTACACAGAAATTACAAAAATACTTAGATAAAATTTGTGAATTGGTTGCTAAGGGTAGAAATAGAATTTGCCAACTTACAGGTGAGGATCTTTATTCTATTATTGTTTCTTTCATAGAAAAGCAAATTCAGCTTAATTTTCAATTATCAATATTGTGGCAAATTGCTTTTGCATCCTATATAGGCTTAATTACTAATGAATATCCTAATGACAAAAGATTTCAGTTTTTGAAGCTTACTTGGATTCTCCCTTATGTTGTTAGAGACTTTCCAATTTCGAATGCTGCTATCTTTTATACAGATACCAGCAAGCACGGTAAAGTTGGATATACAGATGGTAATACTTTCAAAGTTGTTCCAAGTCCTTATACCTCAGTTCAAAAAAATGAAATATATGCTATTTTTATTTTACTTCAAGACTTTCCTTGTGCAATAAATGTGGTCACAGACTCTCAGTTTGCCTGAATAGCTATTAGAAAGATAGAAACAGCAACCATAACTTCCACTGATGAGATTTCTTCTCTCTTCCAATCTATTCAGGCACTTATAAGGCATCGTACCCTATCTACATAGCTCACATCCCATCACACACCATTTTACCAGGCCCAGTTGACCACATTGAATGCAAAAATAGATCAAGCACTTATTGGTACTGTTCAAAAAGCTTCTACCTTTCACTCTTACACACATGCTAATGTGAAAATGCTCTGTAAAAAATTTCAACTTACAAGAACTCAGTCTCAGAAGATTCTTTCTAACTGCCTTTCTTGTTCAAGGATACATCTACTTCCCTTTCTGGAAGGAACCAATCCTAGAGGAGAAGCAGCAAATCAGATATGGCAGGTGGATGTGACCATTGTCCCATCCTTTAGTAGACTGAAACATGTACATTACTCTATAGATACTTTCTCTCATTTCTCTTGGGCTACTGCTTTACCTGGAGAAACGACTCACCATGTCATTCAACATCTTGATAGAGTGCTTTAATATTATGGGTCTCCCTAAATCTATAAAAACTGATAATGCACCTTCTTATTCTACTCATTAGTTAAATACCTTCTTATCTTTTTGGAATATTCAATTATCTCATGGTATTCCTTACAATTCTCAAGGATAAGCCATTATTGAGCATTATCATAAAATACTGATAGATATGTTAGATAAACAGAGAGGGGGAGAGGATATCCTCCCCTTGAATAATAGTCCTAGGTATATGCTCCCTAGAGCTCTTTTCAGTCTCAATTTTCTCAATCTCAGCAATGACGAAAAACAGCTACAGAATGCCATTGGATATCTCTCATTTCTTCACTATCCTCTCCAATACAACAACTTATTTTTTATAAAAACCTGACATGTCAGAGTGGAAGCCTGGTTCTGTACTGCATTGGGGTTGAGGTTTTGCCCATATTATTACAGAATATCAAGAGAAGCAGTGGCTACCAGCCTTCTGGATTAAGCCTGGACATAAGCAGAAAATCTTGCCAGCACCTTAACAAATTTGTTTTCATTAACTTTTCTTTTATTCACAGGACCCTAGATTAGGCAATCTCATAATAGAGAAACCCTGGATCCATCTCTTCTGTGGGAACTCTAGCTGCCTCTCCCAAGGGGAGTACTTCAAAGGTGATTCCAGTGATGTTAAACAGTGAGGTATGTAGAACTCTTTCTAGGGTGAGTTGGAGAAATTAATTGTCCAACTTTATATTTTAGATGGTAATTTTGAGAAAACAAAGAATTCACAAATGTTATTAGCTTCCTAAAATGTTCAGGCTCACATAGAATATTAAGAACCACATTCATATAGAACCATCTTAAACATTTTAAAATGTCATCATTTGTTTTTCAAGCTGTGGAGAAAAAGCCATCAATTCTATGCTTGGCACATACAGAGTAAAAATTCAGTTTTACTAAGAAATATGATGATGGCTTTGACTTTTGAGGAATGGTGCTAAAATCATTAATTTTGTTTAAAAAGTTAAACTTAAATGCTGCTATGAAAGGTTGTACATTTTCTTCTGAAAATTTTTAGCAATATTTCAAACTAACTGATGCTAACCAGCTATTTAAACCACATAAAACTCTAGTAGGAGAATTGCTGAGGACTTTAAAAAAATCAGTTGTTCACTATTCAAAAATAAGCTAGGCTTGGTATTTGTTAGAGAAAACCTACATTTTAAATAGAAAATGGTCCAAGAGAGTTGTGTCTTCAAAAGTGTTAAGCAGTAGTAAGGACAAGTTAAATAATTGCATTAGACATTTTTGGAGTCTAGTCTTTTTATGTAAGCTTCAGCAAAAGCCTGCCTGGACGGGAGAGAGTTTGATGTTAATAGTCTTTAGACCACACACAGGATAAAATCTCTCTAAGAATCAGGGAGTGCCCTGTGGAGAAATAGATTCCTGGGTCCTGGGAAACAGAAGTCAAAAACATCTGAAAGCATCTGATTTCTCCTTGCAGATGAGAATGTGCCTTTACTCGTGGATAAATTGGATCAAGAACCATTACATCCTTGTGCACATTAATGTGCTCTCAAAAGGAAATACATATAGTGAGAATATGGGCCTTGCAGGATGGAAATACAAACCCTGGGTGTAAAGGTCCTATTGTGCAAAAACAGTCTGATGATTTCTTTAGCTCTAGCAGGCCCTACATGTGCTGAGCTAGTTCTCTGAAATTCATTCCAATGGACAAAGTCATACTGAGACACACTGTGGTATTAGCTCCCCCACTGTGTAGCCTCCTCTTTTTAAAGTTCTGTAATCTTGGCTAAAGAAATCTCACATTGTATAAAGAGAGATGTGTGTTATCTCTTTCCTCTTTCATGTAACCCATCTAAAATGCTGCAGAAGCCTAAGTTCAAAATGAGACCCCTGACTATCACTTTTCTTTCTCTCCTGGGTGTTGCTCAACAAGTACATACACAACTAGAGACGTAATTCAGAGCTGTACTTAGAATATTCCTAAACAGGTTGCACTACCACATACCTTTCCTGTGACTCCTAGAATTACTATAATAAGGGAAAAATGATTTATAATGATAAGATCTTTCTCCAAGTTCCATTATGGGACTATATTTATACCTCCATCAAGAGAGCTTGTCACCAATACAGTGACTGTTTCATACAGAGAAATCTATTTACATCACAAGTTACAATTAACACATCTGCCTGTGCATTCCAGGGCTTGGAGTTCTTCAGCTGAACATTTGCTCCTAGTGTGAATTGTTGTCTAGAGCTGGGGGTATCACAGTGTACAACCCAGAATATTCAATGCATGAATGCTATTAGGAGGGCTGAAGTATGGGGATTTGATGCCTTTGCAAATCTCCTATTTTCCCTTTGTTTTTATTTCAGGATATTGCAAGGTATAATGTTTGGTTACGTGAATTGTTTTTGTACAGTTTGAGTCAAAGTTATGAGTGTACAAATCTTAACTTGGAAGTTAACAAGGAAATCAGATGTGGGTTGAAAAGTACTAGGTTGGAAAGATAGCAAAATGCTGCTCAGAGGCTGGAACCAGAGAGAGCAGAGACCTAAAAATGGTAAAACTCTATCTGTATGCATGGCTGGTGGAACAAACATCTTCCCAAAATGGATTCCAGCTGTAACACAACAAACAAAATAGATGTTAAATATTTAATGGTAAGTGCTCTTTTGAAAGCAGCAAGAGGATTTTGACCACAAGCCAGGTGTCTCAACAATTTACAATTAATCATTTAAAAAACCACCATAAACTGACCAATTTTTTCATCCATCTTTTTGAGGGAGGGAAATCATTATTGATTACATTCATCTTTTATTTCATCCATCTTTTTGAGGGAGGGTAATCATTAAGCGTGTTGTTGATTATTAGATCAATCTCCTCTTTAGGCTTTTTCTCTTAAACAAGATCATAGAATAAATGTTCAGCTTATCACAAGAAAATGAGACCATGTCCAAAAATCTTTGTTTATAATATAGAATTAAAAACATAGCAATAGAGCGTTTACAAATATCCTAGAGTTATTTGAGAGTGTACATTTTGCTTTGTTGTGCTTCTCTTGAGTTAGTAAAGTTTTCCTATATGTATTTTCCTGTCATAAAACTGGAGAAAAATTCCCTAAATTGTAAGCATTGTAACTGAGCTAGACACATATTAATAATTAATAGGAATATGTGGTGAATAAGACTTATTTAAAGCATATTGTTTTTTAAAACTAGGTTATGTTTAGTGACTGAAAAAGAATTCTCAAACACATTTCAGATGTATGCAGAGGCATTAATCAAATGGGAATTTTTTCTTTTAGTATATAAAATGTTTTTCATGTTCAGCAAGGCATAACAGCACAGCCTCCAGAGATACACAAACTGTTAATGGAGGTATATCAGCATATAGGTGCCTTAATTTTACATCATACCTTTGTTTAAAATTCCTTTGCAGGCATCTTTCATCCTGTCTTCTCTAGATATTAAGGGCACCAAGTAAAAGGGAAGTTCAGAGAAAGCAGACTGCTACATTCTGTCCCATACCTTGAATAGCACAGGCTATTGTCACAATGTGCTGAGTCTTTTCCTGGTTTGTCCCATGGTGATGCAGTTCAAGCTTTATCATATCTGAAGACCTTTAAGAAATATTATAGGCCTGTTTCTTTTATTATAACTTACTCTTAAAAGTTTGCATTACATTCATTTTTTGAAAATAATTCCAAACTTTAAAAGTTTCTAAAAATTAAAAAAAAATACAAAGAACACTCATAAACCCTAAATCCAGATTCCTCTATTGTTTATTCACCCATTTGCTTTATCCTTGGTCATTTTCACTTTTCTCTTTATTTTCCTATGTACCTATTATCTATCTTACACACAAACATAATTATTTTCCTGAAAAAACTGAGAGTGAAGTCCACAAGTTGTGGTCCTTTACTTCTAAGTACTCCAGTGACTAAGGATGTTCACTTACATCACCACCATGCAATTACTGACTTAATCCATTTGCATTGATATACCACTGGTGCAAGGCAGGAACTTATGTCCAAATTTCAGTTTTCTAGTTCATCTGATAAAGTTTGTCATAGCATAAGTGTCCCTCCAATGCAAGATCCAGTCTAGAGATGGGTATTGTATTTAGCTGTCAGAATTACTTAGCCTCCTTTAATCAGAAACATTTCCACAGTTTTTCTGCCTTTTCATGACATTTTAACAACTATAATATCAACTCCATCTTTTAATTAATAGAACATTAAGCAGTTGGATTTTATGACTAGATGGAGTGTAAGCAGTCTTGGCTTGAATGCCGTGTAGATTGTATATCCTTTTCAGGATACCACCAATAAAGGCTTATGATGTTCATTTGTCCCTCACTGGTCCATTAACTGATCAAGGGGTGGCCTGGTCTCTCCATTTTATAACTGCACTTTGTTAGACTCCCATTTAACTAATTAGCAGCCTGCAGAAACCATGCTTCAAAACCATAAAACTAAAGGACAAGCAGAATGGTTCACACCTGTAATCCCAGCACTCCGGGAGGCTGGGGCGGGTGAATTGCTCAAGCTCAAGAGTTCAAGATCAGCCTGAGCAAGATAGAGACCCCATCTCTAAAGATAGCCAGATGTGGTGGTAAGCTCCAGTCCCAGATACTGAGGCAAGGGGATCACTTAAGCCCCAGCGTTTGAGGTTGCCATGAACTGTGACACAAGGGTACTCAACTAAGGGCATCAGAGTGAGACTCTGCCTCAAAAAAAAAAAAAAAACAAAAACCATAAAACTATCCTGCTTCCCATCATAATTTCTCTGTAGGTTTTGCATCCATTGATGATCTTAGCATGATCCAAACTTTGCCCTGATAGTTGTATGGTGATGAATTTCTAACTTTAGCACTTACTCTCCAATCACCCATTAGCAAGAACTCTTCCTTGGCTAGGTGCCTATAGTACAGTGGTTACGGAGCCAGCCACATGCCCTGAGGCCGGACAGTTCAGGCCCAGCCCAGCCCTGGGCCAGCTAAACAACAATGACAACTGTAACAATAACAACAAAAATAGCCAGGTATTGTGATGGGCACCTATAGTCCCAGCTACTTGGGAAGCTGAGGCAAGGGAATCACTCAAGCCTAAGAGTTTGAGGTTGCTGTGAGCTGTGACACCACAGCACTCTACTCAGGGTGACATAGTGAGACTCTGTCTCAAAAAAAAAAAAAAAGAACTCTTCCTTATTATTTATTACTGATATGAACTCACAAAGTTTCAACCTCAGAACTATGTATAGTATCAAAGGAAAGGAATTTGAGCACACAGCTATTCTTGATACAATTTTGTCTATCGTCAGCTGTTCTAAATTGTCAGCATCCATTTCAACCAACACACTCTCAGGAGACCAATTTGCTTCCCAATTAATCAAGAAATTCTTCTCATCTTGTTCATAAAAATATACCTACATCTATACCTATTTACACCTATACTTCTCCACATTTGTTGAGTCAGATGAAGTAGTCTTCTCATGATTAAAGCCAAATGCTTCATCTACAATCTTTTTCTTCCTCCTCTTTTCTCTTTTACCTTTTTGGACCTCTGGTGTACAAAGTTTGGTTCATTTTATCCTTCTCTCATAAAATATTCTCTGCATTGGTGCACACATGGTCTTCCTTTATCTTTATATCTATATGTCTCCCTATTTCTATTTATTTTTACTGAAGTTCTGAGCTCCTGTAGATCCACCACTCTAGGAATGTCTGTCCATTTGTTCCCAGTCTTGTGTTTTCCTCTCTGGAGTTTTCTGGCATTGATCTGGAGTGGGGGCTAGTGGGAGCTATTAGTTCAACTCCTAAAAGGAACAATTGGAACCTGTTCCCCTAAGATCTTCACCACCACTTCCCCCTGCTCATCACCTCCTTTCTCCTTTACATCATCAAGCTTTCTCTTCTAAGTGGCTCTTCCCTTACTTTGAAAATGTATTCAAATTTCTTTCATTAAAAATATTATTTTCTCTTGTTTCTGCTTATAGCAACTGTCAATGTTCTGGGTGTGCAGTCACCTCCTTGAAATGTAATCAACACTGAAGTCTGACTCCTCTTCCCTAGAAAGCCCTGTGAAATCATTCTACAACTCTCACCCACAGCTTTCATATTTCTATATCCAAATGGCACATTTCAACTTACTTCCCTGGAGCTTGCTGCTGTCTTTCCCCTCAATGACCACCAGTCCAACCTCTAGAAGCCTACTTTCCTGGGTTCTGGACATTTTTGTTGAGTCCTCCTTCTGCTTCTAGAAGCCCACTTTCCTGGGCTGTGGAAATTTTTGTTGAGTTCTCCTTCTGCTTCTAGGAGCTCACTTTCTTGGACTCTGGACATTCGTGCTGAGTTCTCCTTCTGCGGGTTGCAGTACTCATCCCTTACACCATTTCTCCTGCTTGCAGCTGAAGAGTTCTCTGAGCAATATGTCCCAGAGCTACTTTCCTTCTCTCACTGCCCGATTTCCTTGTATCATTTATCTCTTTCTATTTAATAACCATGTGTATGATGATAACATCCAAATCTTTCCTCTAAGTTTGATCTCTCCCTTGAGCATTATTCTAAGACAGTTGAGTAGCTACACTTGTATATACCAGAGATACCCAAAACTCAGCAGGTCTTAAATTGAAATTGCATCTTTCTTCTGTCCTTGTTTACTAAAAAATAAAATCCTGCAATAAAAGAGAAAAAAGTAATCTTTTTCTTTATTCCATATCTTTTGATCTACCCACCTACCCAACTAAGTAACCTAGGAGATATTGTACCACAGTACTATCCAAAAGGAACTTACATGAAAATGAAAATATTACATTCTTCATGGAATAAAAGTTGAACTCAGTAACAACAGGAATTTGCAGTCTCATACAGAAACATGGAAGCTAAATAACCTTATGCTGAATGATATGGGTCAAAGACGAGCTCAAGAAGGAAATTACCAAATTTTTAGAACATAACGATAATGAAGATACAAGTTATCAGAACCTCTGAGATACCGCAAAGGCAGTCCTAAGAGGGAAATTTATAGCATTACAAGCCTTCCTCAAGAGAAGGGAAAGAGAGGAAATTAACAACTTAATGGGACATCTTAAGCAACAGGAAAAGGAAGAACATTCCAATCCCA
>NW_003852608.1:1777112-1796022 GCF_000181295.1 Otolemur garnettii | reverse complement strand
CGAGAGAGGAGGGGGAATTGGGTGGAGGGAGGGGGATTGGAGGGATCACTTCTGAGGTTTATCTTACAAGGGTACAAGTGAATCTTACTAAGAGTAGAATGTGAACGTTTTAAAACAATAACTAAGAAAATGATATGAAGTCTATGTTAACCAGTTTGATGGAAGTGTTTGCACTGTTTAATGCACTGTACCCCAGAAGTGCATTAATGTAAATAGTTACCATTCAATAAAAAAAGAAAGAAAATATTATATTCTATATCTGTGCTGTTTACCAGCCACATGCAGCTTTTGAGCGCCTGAGATACATGTTTTGTGGCTGAGGAAATGAATTTTAATTTCATTTCATTTAAATTCATTTAGGCATGTGGCTAATGGTTACTATATTGAACATGGGTATTCTAGACCATCACAATCTAAAATATGTAGGTTCTATTTAATGTTGATAGGCACTCTGATACACACACACAGGTACATACACAACACAAAATATCTTTATGGAACATGGAAGGAAGGAAGACATTTTGCAGTGCATAAGATTGGGTAATGTCGGGTTATACAAAGTAAAGATATTCCTCTTTATGGGAGGGAGAAATCACTCCAGATACTCTGAGCTTGTATAATGCTACATGAAATACAGAGCTCAAGGAACAGGGTACATAAGGGCAGCATCTGCCATGTTTCACTACAGCATAATCCCTCAGAATATCTTCCAGTGCATTGAAGGGGCTGCAGACAAAAAAATCCTAAAGTCCTTCCTTTTCTTCACCATCCGTATCCTCAAGCACCCACTCTTGCCAACTCTACCTTCTGAATACTTTTCTATTTTGTCATTGCACTCCTTACTATATATATTAATACACTAGGGCTACCATTAGAAAAAAAAAACTTGTCACAGATTAGGTGGCTTAAACAATGGGATTTTATCTTAAAATTCTAGAGGCTAAGAGTATCTGTTCAGTATTTAAAGGAGATGCTATCAAAAATGATACGATCTGCATATGTCATATTTTAACAACAGTGCTCCAAATCTTTTCTCAATTTTATACTTTATTACTTTCAAATTTAATATGTGTTTTCTTCTGAGTTATTCTATTGACCACCTATATAGTTAGAAACAACCTAAACTTTGTCAATAGATTGATTGTATTTATTTTCTCATTAACAAATGCTAATTGCATTAACATATGGTGGGTTCTTAGACTATTTAGTTCAGCAAACATCCATGAAGCACTTATGTTCCTAGTGCTTAGCATCCAAAAATGAATTAGACATGATTTCTGTCCCATAGCAGCTGAAATCTATAAGTGGATGCAGATATGTGAAAAAAATAAATCACAGTTCTGTCTGAAGAATGTAGATAATGGATATTTCAGCAACTTATCTGATAAATCAGATGGTTTAAATTTCTTTAAACCATCTTCTTAAATTTCTTTAAACTATCTTCTTAAATTTTTTTCCTTTATTTTTTATTAAATTTCTTCCTTCCATAGCTGTGTACATTAATGCAATTATGGGGTACAATGGGCTGGTTTTATATACAATTTGAAATTCTTCCATCAAACTGATTAACATAGTCTTCACTGCATTTTCTTAGTTATTGTGTTAAGACATTTGTATTCTACACTTAGTAGATTTAACTTGCACCCTTGTAAAATGCACTGTAAATGTGGTCCCACCAATTACCCTCTCTCCACCCATCCTACCCCCACCTCTCCTCTCCCTCTCCTCTTTCTCCTTCTTCTTGGGCCATAGTTGGGTTACAGCTTTCATATGAAAATGTGAGTGGTTATAAATTGGTTTTATATTAGGGCTGAGTACATTGGATACTTTTTCTTCCATTCTTGAGATACTTTGTTAAGAAGAATATGTTCCAGCTCCATCCGTGTAAACATGAAAGAAGTAAAGTCTCCATCATTTTTTAAATCTGCATAATATTCCATGGTGTACATATACCACAATTTATTGATCCATTCATGGGTCAATGGGCACTTGGGCTTCTTCTATGACTTAGGAATCATGAATTGGATGGCAATAAACATTCTGGTGCAGATATCTTTATTATAAAGTGATTTTTGGTCTTCTGGATGTATACCTAGTAGAGGAATTGAAGGATTGAATGGTAGGTCTATTTTTAGATCCCTAAGTGATCTCCAAACATCTTTCCAAAAGGAATGTATTAGTTTGCCTTCCCACCAGCAATGCTGGAGTGTTCCTTTTCTCCACATCCACACCAACATCTCTAGTTTTTGGATTTTGTGATGTGGGCTAATCTTACTGGAGTTAGATGCTATCACAAAGTGGTTTTGATTTGCATTTCTCTGATGATTAAGGATGATGAGCATTTTTTCATCTGTCTATAGGCTAAGCGCCTGTCTTCTTCAGAAAGTTTCTCTTCAAGTTCCTTGCCCACACTGGGATGGGATCACTTGTTGTTTTCTTGCTAATACATTTGAGTTCTCTGTGGATTCTGGTTATTAAACCTTTGTTGGAGACATAACCTGCAAATAACTTCTCCCATTCTGAGGGCTGTCTGCTTGCTTTACTTAACTATGTTCTTAGCTGGGCAGAAGCTTTTTAGTTTGATAAGATCCCAGTAATGTATGTTTGGTGTTGCTTCAATTGCCTGAGTGGTTCTCCTCATAAAATATTCTCTCAGGCCAATTTCTTCAAGTGTTTTTCCCTCACTTTCTTCTAGTATTTTTATATTTTCATGTCTTAAATTTAAATCTTTAATCCAGTGAAAGTCTATCTAAGTTAATGGTGAAAGGTGTGGGTCCAGTTTCAATCTTCTACAGGTCACCAGCCAATTCACCCAGTACCATTTGTTAAATAGGGAATCTTTTCCCCACTAAATTTTTTTGACTGGCTTATCAAATATCAAATGACAGTGACTAGCTGGGTTCATCTCTCGGTTCTCTATTCTGTTCCATACATCTACCTCTCTGTTTTTGTGCCAGTACCAGACTGTTTTGATCACTATTGATTTGTATTATAGTCTGAGGTCTGGTAGCATCATTCCTCCTGATTTGTTTTAATTTCTGAGTAATGTCTTGACTATTTGAGGCTTTTTCTGATTCTATAGAAAATGAAGTATTACTTTTTTGAGATCTTTTAAGTATGACAGTGGATCTTTAATAGGGATTGCATTAAAATTGTATATGCTTTGGGTAGTATGGACATTTTAACAATGTTGATTCTTCCCAGCCCTAAGCATAGTATATTTTTCCATTTGTTAACATCTTCAGCTGTTTCTTTTCTTAGAGTTTCATAGTTCTCTTTATAGAGATCTTTCATGGCCTTTGTTATGTAAACTCCCAAATATTTTATCTTTTTTGGCACTACTGTGAAAGGAATAGAGTCCTTGTTTTTTTTTTTTTTTTTTTTTAGTTTGACTATCGTTGGTATATATAAAGGCTATGGATTTATAAGTGTTGATTTTTTTAACCTGAGATGCTGCTGTATTCCTTGATTACTTCTAAGAGTTTTGTAGTAGAATCCTTGGCGTTTTCCAGTATACAATCATATCATTTGCAAATAGTGAAAGTTTGATCTACTCTGACCCTATATGGATGGATATCCTTGATTGCCTTTTCTTGCCTAATTGTGATGGCTAAGACTTCCATTACAATATTAAAGAGCAGTGGAGACAATGGGAAACCTTGCCTGGTTCCTGATCTAAGTAGAAATGATTTCAATTTAACTCCATGCAATATGATATTGGCTGTGGGTTTGCTGTAGATGGACTCTATCAGTTTAAGAAATGTCCCTTCTATACCAGTTTTCTCAAGTGTTCTGATCATGAAAGGATGCTAGATATTATCAAAGATTTTTCTGCATCAATTGAGAAAATCATATGGTCTTTGTTTTTTTATTTTGTTTATACGATGTGTTAGATTTATAGATTTACCTATATTGAGCCACCTTTGAGACTCTGGGATAAAAACCACTTCGTCATGGTGTATAATTTGTTTGATGTGCTGCTGGATTCTGTTTTCTAGGATCTTGTTGAATATTTTGCATCAGTATTCATTAGTAATATTGGTCTATAATTTTCTTTTCTTGTTGGGTCTTTTCCTGGTTTGGGGTTGAAGGTGATGTTTGCGTCATAGAATGTGTTGGGTAGTATTCTTTTTTTTCTGTATTTTGGAAAATATTAAGTAATATAGGTACTAGTTTCTCTTTAAAGGTTTGGTAGAATTCTGATGTGAAGCCATCTGGGCCTGGGCTTTTCTTTTTGAGGAGATTTTGTATAGTTGATGCTATTTCAGAACTAAATATAGGCCTGTTCAATATTTCCACTTCATTCTGGCTAAGTCTAGGAAGGTGGCATGCTTCCAAGTATTGGTATATTTCCTTTAGATTTTCGTATTTCTGAGAATTGAGTTTCTTGTAATTCTTAAGGATTTTTTGAATTTCTGAGGGGTCTGTTGTTATTTTGTTTATGCCATTTCTGATTGATGAAATTAGAGATTTTACACTTTTATTCCTGGTTAGATTAGCCAAAGATTTATCTATTTTATTAACCTTTTCATAAAAGCAGCTTTTTGATAGACTGATCTGTTGTATAATCCTTTTGTTTTCAATTTAATTTAATTCTGCTCTAATTTTTGTTGTTTCTTTTCTTCTGCTGGGTTTGAGATTGGAATGTTCTTCCTTTTCCAGTTGCTTGAGATGTCCCATTAAGTTGTTAATTTCCTCTCTATCTGTTCTCTTGAGGAAGGCTTGCAGTGCTATAAATTTCCCCCTAGGACTTCCTTTGTGGTATCCCAGAGGTTCTGATAATTCATGTCTTAATGATCATTTTGTTCCAAAAATGTTGTAATTTCTTTCTTAATCTCATCTTTGACTCAGCTATCATTCAGCATAAGATTATTTAGCTTCCATGTTTTTGTGTGAGTATGCAGATTCCTGTTGTTAATGAGTTCAACTTTTAGTCCATGATGGTCTGAGAAGATACAACGAATAATTTCTATTTTTTTTAATTTGCTGAGGTCAGACTTATAACCTAAGATGTGATCAATTTTGGAGTATGTTCTGTTGGCTGATGAGAAGACTGTTTTGTTAAGATGAAATGTTCTATAGATGTCTGTTAAATCCAAATGTTGAATGGTTAAGTTTAAGTCTAAAATTTCTTTGCTTAGCTTCTTATTGGATGATCTATGCAACATCACCAAAGGAGTGTTAAAACCATCAAGTATTATGCAGCTAGAGGAAAGCAAGTTGCTCATGTCTGGTAGAGCCTCTCTTATAAACTGAAAATTGAAATCTCATCATGTTGAGTGTTACCCTTAACAAATATGAAGTGACTATCTTTATCTTTCCTTACTTTTTTTGGTTTAAATCCTATTGTATCTGCTAATAAAATTGCAATACCTGCTCTTTTTTCCTGATTTCCATTTGCCTGAAATATAGATGACCATCCCTTTACCCTGAGTCTATATTTATCTTTTAAGGTAAGATGAGATTCTTGTATGCAACAGATATCTGGCCTGAGTTTTTGTATCTATTCAGCCAATTTGTGCCTCTTTAGAGGACAATTTTTTTTTAATTTTTTTAATTAAATGATAGCTGTATACATTAATGCAAACATGGGGTACAGTGTAGTGTTTTCATATACAATTTGAAATACTTTCATTAAGCTGGTTAACATAGATTTCATGTCATTTGCTTAGTCATTGTGTCAAAACATTTATATTCTAGTTCTAGAAAAGTTCACTTGTACCCTTGTTAGACAGATATATAGGTGATTTTTCCAGTCACCCTCCCACGACCTGGCTGCCCTTCTTCCCTCCCCTTCCCTACCCCCTCCCTATATTCTTGGGCTAGAATTAAGTTGTAGCTTTCATTTGAGAGCTATAAATTAGTTTCATAAAAGGGCTGTGTACATTGGATACAAAGTCATTCACATTAATTGAGAATATTGATAAGTCTGGTAGTATTTTGGGTATCAAGTTTTTCAAAAGTCCAGTGAACATTTTTAATCCTTTCACCACTGTGTAAGTTGGAAGTTGATCAAAAGTTTCCGAGTGAATTTATTTTGGTGATAGAGAATTGTGCGGTCATTATGGAGGATAGGTCTGAGAATATCCTGCAGTGCTGGTTTAGTTATGGCAAATTTCTTCAACATGTGCATGTCGTTAAAGTATTTAATTTCTCCCTCATAAATGAAACTCAATTTAGTTGGATACAGGAGGGGACTCCTGTCAGCTTGGCCATGGATTTTGTACCTATTGTTTGTTTCTTTGGGGTCACAGCTCATCTCAGCAGGGGTGATGTGCACTCTTCAACCTTCTCTCTTGGCTCAGCTCCAAACCATCAGTTTACTTGCTAACCTCCTGTCCTTTAACTCTCCTTCTGGACAGGTGCCTCTGTGGAAAGCTGGCACTAGTTGGCCATCTTGCCTCCTCCCCTTAGCTATTCTTAATTTCTATCTTTTAAATTCTTTATTTAGAGTTTTTTCCTGTGTTATTAATTTACTTATTCTTTCATAAGCCACTGAGGGAAAGTACCAAAGTATTGTGTCCTTTGGCTCACATTTCCTATATAAAATTCAGAGATGAACCCTTAAATCTAGAAACAAGCCTGCCACTAATGATACAGCATCAGCAGTTTCTGTTAGATTATTTATTTTCTTGGTCTTTTTATTTTTTATCTCATCTTTGGTCTAAGCCATTTTCTTACCCCATGAAATAGCTACATAAATACATTTAATTAAATGTACTTTTTTCTTTAGTACTGTCTTTCTTTTTTAATTCTTTAAGCCTGCTGCCATATAACCTTCTGTCATCCCCATGTCTTTTATTTAACCAGTTTTATTGGCCCAGTCAGAATAAACTCCCTGGACCATTGATTTTCATTATTCATATTCCAACTCCAGTTGATACTCTTTTTCTTCTTTCCATAAATTCTCTGCTTTAAGAAAACATCTGACATTAGAAATATTAGTTTTTTCTTCGTTATCATTGGCATTGCTGCTTTCTCTCTCTGAATGACCCTTTAACATTTTGTATATCTCTAAAAGAAGCAGAGCTGTCATCATTCCTTATGATGCTTTTAATTCTATAGAAATTTTCTCATGTTCACTATGTTGTTGTCATATTTTCTTTCTTCAGAAGAATCATATTTTCTTTCTTTTGAGGAAGTAATTTTGCTGTTGAACACTCAGATCAACAATGTTTATTGATCCTTTTTCCTGAATCTTATCTGATTTACTGGCTGGTTCTCACTTGCTTTATTTTTATTTTTTAAAGATTTTAGACTGTAGGTTTAAAGAAGAGTACTTTGGAGACCATATTTCTAAGTGTTTATCTTCTTAAAATCAAGATTGTCAACACTTATTCTCTCTGATTCACAATGCATTGTTGTATATTCTGAGAAGTCTTATCTTTCAAATGCCGAATTTTTGGTGTGGTAAACAAAAAAATACACCTTTCTGTAGAGAACTTTTCCACTGCTGAATGGTGTAAAAGCTCAAATCAGTGCATTTGTCAATATTGTTTTTTCTATTATTTGAAAATAAATTTGTTTTGCTTATCTCCTTTCAAGGATGTTGCATGTTTGAGGTGTTCACAAGATAACATTCTATTTTGTGGGTTTTTTTTTTTTTCTGATTCTCAGTGTTTATTTCTTTATTATTATTATTTTTTGTCTTTCACCCACAGATGTATTTTCATAGCACTCTGTGATTTACCCTACCTGATCCCTGTAGTAGGAGCACAATTCCCTCTTGGGTTAGACATTCCACTCTCTTGTAATCTCTGTGAACTCCTGCTTTACCATATTTGCCTTCTTTCCCTCTGCAAACTTCCAGGAAAAATGACTCTTCTCTAGTCATATATGCATTTCCTGTGTGGAAACAATATTTTGCCTTCTGAATTCTTGCTGGATTGGATTTAACCTTAAGTGTTTAATTTTTTTCCTTTCTTCCTACCATATCCTCAATTACGCTTGAGGATAAGAAAAATTATTATTTCTCTTTCATGAAGATTTGTCCTGCTATTTCTTCATAGGATTCCAGTATATTTTCATGCATTATTTTGGTCAGATGCAGTATCATAGCAAAAATCTACTATTTGATAACAGACAGAACTAAACTTAAGATTCATATCACAGCTACATGGAGTATCTATGTGCCTTTGGGAAAGCCAGATTCTGTGTGCCTCGATTTCCTCATCTAGATAATGAGAAATTACTTTAACAACTTACGGAGCTTTTATTTTTTAAGGATTTTTGAGCTGATATATGGTAAAATGCTTAGCATAGTTCTTTGCATATAGTAGGCACTAAATAAATGGTAGTGATATAATTTCATCTACTGTCTTCCCTTTTATTCTGACCTTTAGTATGTCTTGGCTATACCCAGTTATACTATCACTTACATTGTTATGCATTTTGTGATTTTCAAAATGACAATTTCCATTTTATTGAAAGTAATATACTATTCCTTTTCCCCACACTAGAATATTTTTTCATTGCTAGATCTTACCCAGAAATGATTTCTTGATTCATATCACTAGTAGGCTTTTTTTTGGCTTTGTGAACTTCCATTCTCCTTTCACCATAACTGAAGGTAGTCTAGTCTGTGGTAATGCATAGCTCTATTTTAAACTTCTAATAACCTCCCCAAATTTATACCTACCTGCTAACTTCACTGGAACTGCTCTTGTCATTCACCCTAATGGAGTTTAAGTGAAGTCACTGCCTTCCCTATGGTACCATCTCAACTGTGAAGCTGTTAAAAGAGAATCCTGAATGCTGGCCTGTCCTTGAAATCAGTAGTAACGTCTTCTTGCATTCCATTTTTTTTCTTCTAGCAGAGTCTAAACTTCATTTAGTAAGTGAGTATCTTAGGGAATAGCAGAAGCCTAACAAAACTTTACAGGTCTTCTAGTGCTGTGGTTCTCAACCCACTGAGCCTCAGATTGGTACCAGTCCATGGCCTATTAGGAACTGGGCTGCATGGCAGGAGGAGAGAGGAGTAAGTGAAGCCTCATATGTTTACAGCAACTCCCCATAGCTCTCATCACCACCTGAGCCCCGCCTCCTATCAGATCAGCCATGGCATTAGATTCTCAAAGAAGCACGAACCCTACTATAAACAGCATGTGTGAGAGACTGAGGCTGTGGCTCCTTATAAAAATCTCCCACTAAGAAGCAGCTGCAAATACACATTAGCATTAGCAGGGAGGTTTGACTGCATAAAGACCATAATGCATCAATTGCTTGCAGACTCATATCAAAATCAGACCCCCCCAACGTGTTACCCTCCTAGTCCATGGAAAAATTATCTTCCATGAAATTAGTCATGAAAAATGGTCATGAAAATCATATGTGAAAAATCTTGTCCCTGGTGCCAAAAAGGCTGGGAGCTGCTGTTCTAATGGGATGGAAGAACAATATGATAATGTATGCAGTATACTAGAGATATGAAAAGAAAAGAGGGAGGAGGTAAGAGCAATTGGGAGTTCTAAGGCCTGGGATTTTAAATAATATTGTGAAAAGCAACCTCTGACTAAGATTTGAAAGATGTGAGGGAGTTAGACATGTGCTTGTCTGGTGGAAGAATAGTTCAGAGAGAGGAAAGAGCTTATGGGAAAGACCAAAGGCAAACGCATGCCTGATGTGGTGGAGAAGCAGCAAGGTGTGTCCAGAGCAACTGAATGAGGGAGAAAGTAACACACAATGCATTCAGATAGGTAGTGGGAAGCAGACTGTGCAGGGCTTTGTTGGTCCTCACAGTGGTTCTCAACCTTTCAATGCCACGATGTATTTTCATTGTTACAAAAGAGTCGTGACCCACAGTTTGACAACAGCTGCCTAGAAGCTCTGGGCTTTGTTCTGAGTGAATTGAGACCATTACAGGGTTTTGAGAACAGAAATAATGTGGGTTCTGACATACGTAAGTATTTGTGTATTGAAACGTACCCTAACATGGAAAAGGTTCCGTAAAGATACAATATAATCACCTGTGGGGCTGATGTGGTGTATGCAGTGTGTCATCAACCTGAGCACCGTTATGCGGCACATGACTATGCTGTATGTGTTCCCATTTACCAGTGAGGTGACCAAGGTGCAGAGAGACTAAAGCATTCCTGGAGTCATTTAAATATATTTATCAAGAATAGACTCCAGACTAGACTCTCAAATTAAGAGTTTTCCACTTCTATGAGACATGTCTTTTTTTATAGAGTAATATGGTATAGGCCATAAGACATGCTTTAATATACTATTTCTGCCTAGAAAATCATCAACTAGTAGATTCTTGGCAAACATACCACTTTTGCTTTTAGTGTCTGAATTTAAATGTTAAAGTGGTGAAAATACATGGTTAAGAATATACTCTAAAATGTTGCTTCCAGAAATTACAAAATTTCACAAAGAAACGGAATGGAGGTTTCTCAAAGAAAGCACGCTCAAGGTAAGAATATTGGATTGTATCATTTCCCTCCTATCAAGCTATTTTCAAGCTATTTTCACCATATCAGGAATATGAAACAGTTCAGAATTTTCCTAAACAGCACACAAATAGTTCCTCAGATCAACTCCAGACACTGACTGCAGCATGCCCACAAAGTGAACAAGTCCAATAACTATTCTCAGACTGGAATTGACTTTTAAAATCATCAATTATAGTTCAGCCGCAAGACTCTAGTCAACAGCAGGGATAAGCCAGCTCTGTTGTTATTTGAAGCTTTGTGTTAGAAAAGTCAATATCCAAGCAGCCAGATGTCTTTTATGATTCTTTGAAACTCTGAAACATTGGTTTTACATATTTTGTTATGTAGTATCATTATTGTAAGTTTTTTTCATTTTCAAAATATGCATTACTTTAGTTGAAAAAATTCATTCGATACTGTCACAAGTAACCACAGTACAAAATAGAACCAAACAATGTATTTTAAAAATGCTCTTCAAGCTTCTTCTAGAAAAAAAAAGGGGGAGGGGAAAACGAATGGCTGAGATTTACACAAACAGTCACATTGTGAAATATTAAGGGTCATTAGATCAAAAAGAACTTGTGTATGCTTATTTATTTGAATTTATTCTTCATTAAAACACGTTAGAACACTTTTTTCATTTCCTATTCTTCACTACACTTCCTTTTATTTTCGAATATTTTTCCTATATTTCTTTCATTTGCTTATTCCAATTTTTCTTCTCCTTTATCCTTTTTATACTCTCCATTTTTCCTTTTTCTTATCATATGTTGGGAATGGTCATTTCTCACAGGTAGGTTCAGCTTCCTGGAGTTTCTCTGAGCTAGCAATTGATTCATCTGAGTCTGGAATCCTTTACATTTCTTAAAGTTAAAATGACTACTCTTTGTACTTATTATAATCTCTAGTGCTTGTTCCAATCTTGTCAGTATCAAAAAATTCCTTAATTCTTATAGAGTAATAACTAGTACCTAAAGATGTAGGTTACTGATGAAGTCTAATCTTTTAGTATTCCCAACCATTTGAAAAGTACTTTATGTATGTATGTAAGTATGTTATATATTAAATGGCTATTTTTAGAGATGTTTGAAGAATAATCGAATGGAAAGTGGAGATTCTCATGTATTTTCTCACCTCATCACATGCACAGTTTTTTCCATTATTAACATCTTGTATTAGTGTAGTACATTTGTTGCAATTAATGAGTCAATATTGATAAGTTACTATTATCTGAAGCTTATGTCATTAAGGCTCACTCTTTGTCTTGTATGTTCTCTGGGTTTTGACAAATATGTATAAGGGCACGTATCCATCATTACCATATTATATAGAACTGTTTCATCTGCCTTAAAATCCCCCTGTATTTCACCTGTTCATCTCTACCTTTTCCTTGACCCTCTGGACACTGATCTTCTTACCTCCACAGTTGCCTTTCCTAGAATATTGTACAGTTGGACTCAGACATGAAAAAGAATGTAGCTTCTCAGATGGTTGTCTTTCCCTTAGCAATATGCACTTAACTTTCTTCCCTATCTTTCATGGTTTGATGGCTCATTTCTTTTTATCACTGAATAATACTCTACTACATAGAAGTATCACTGTCTATCCATTGATCTATTAAAGGATGTCCTGGTTGTTTTCAAGCTTTAGTAATTAGAATAAAGCTGCTGTACACATTCGTGTGCAAGTTTTTGTAAGGATGTTAGTTTTTAATTCATTTGCGTAAATACAATTTGATGGCTCATATAGTAAGAGTATATTTAGTTTTGTAATAAACTACCAAGCTATATTCCAAGGTAGCTGCACCCTTTCACATTTGCACCAGCAATAAATGGAGCTCCTGTTGCTCCACATCTTTGCTGCATTTGGTGGTGTCAGTGTTGTCAATTTTCGCCAGTCTAATGGGTGTGTAGTGGCATCTCACTGGTGTTTTACTTCCTTGCCATATTAATAGGATGAAATACTTTAATCATTTCCCAAATTATGACACAATGGGTCCCAGACATTAAAAGCCAGTTGACCATGATATAATCTATGGTCCAAGATATCCAAGAACAGCAATTAGGAGGTTTTAGGAAAACTGACTAGACTGCAGATGTATATATCATGGAGGTGAAGGTGACCTGACTTATTCTCATACCACTGATCACCGGGGTCGCCTCACGGGAGCTGAAAAAAGGTATCAGTGCTTCCCAGGTATACCTGCGATTTGAGGGCCACCTGCAGGCCTGTGATACTTTCACTTCACCACTCTTACTCCCAAATATTAAAATAGCTCTTTTTGTTAAAAAAAAAATTAATTCCCCCAGGTTATTAAGGTATAATTGACAAAAATTACATACATATGTATTTACCATATACAATGTGATGTTTTGATATATAGCATACATTGTGAAATGCTGAAACCAAGCTAATTACTATTTGCATCACCTCATATGGTCATTTCTTCTTATTCTGGTACTAAGAACATTAACAATCTACTCTCTTAGCAATTAAGTGAGCAATACATTATTATTAAGTACAGTCATCATGCTGTTCAATAGATCTCGTTAAAATAAGAGCTCTTTATCCTACTTTTTCCTATCCTAAGTTATCAGTATTGAGTTTTGATGGTTATAAATTAATAATAAATTAATTAATTTATTAATATTAATAAAACTGTAAAAAATATTTTTATTAAAAAAATTAATAAAACTAATATTTTAATGTCACCTGAAGCAAAATAAAAGTCTACCTGTATTACACTAAGTGTTTTTGTTTTTATCTTAAAGAAATTCTTTTTGGGAGTTTGAACAGAAATAGTTAAGTCCTTTGGGAATAGGACCTGTGTTATCTTCACCCATGAAATTTCTTTTCAGCAAATGTAGGCAGACAATGGAATATTAAAAAATGAATACATTATGGGAGTAAACATTATGCAAAATCAATTTAAAAAGCAAATAATTACTTTACATAGTAGTAAATATGACCAAAATATTACATTCATTGCAAAGAATAATTTTTATGTCATGTCATTCTGTAAATTCTGTTAATATAGTTTCCATTATTTGTTGAATATATATACTATATATATATATATATATATAAAATTTCTAGAAGAGTCTCTTTAGCAAGAAACCTTGGTAATTTTAAATTGTGATTGGTTTGAAAAATTCAAATTTTAAGAGTATGTTTCAATGAAAATAAAATACCCAGAAGACAGTAAAATTTTAACTTAATAAATAAAAGAAATAAAGTGTTTACTTTAAAGAATTTTGTCCCACTCTACAGGTATGCCCACAAAAACAAACAAACAAACAAACAAACAAGAACAGGCAGAGGATAGAAAAATGCATAATGAAAATACAAATTAAAATCTAACATCTATGAACTCAAACAAAACAAAGTCTAGTAAGCTGTTATGCTTTTAAATAAAAGGAAAACCATCTTAAAACATTTAAAATTACTGTAACTTTAGGAAGAAAGCCCGTCTATAAAGGCTGTGTGCATTACGATCATATCCTCTTTTATACGAAACTGAAGAAAGTTATGTGAAGATGTTAATAGAGCAAACCAGGGCTGGTGGAGGCCAAAGATTCACATATTTGGATCAGTAGAATAATTTCAATGCTTAGGACAATGGAGGTAAATACAGATGACCTCGGTATCCTGAGAATTAATTGAATCAAACAAATCTACTCCTACTTTCACCCTTTCTCCTCTAAAAGCCTTTTAATTATGTCTTAAAATAGTTTCCCTCTGTGGTCACTTCTGCCCTTTTACTGTCGGTTCTTTCACAATCAGTGCTAACACTTTCCGGGTTACACATGCTAACTACAGAATCTCCATCCCAAGGAGCATTTGTAATTGATGGCAGAGAAACTTTTTACAAATGGAGTCTGTATAATTAATAACTCATTAATTGAACAAGTATTTCCTGAATGTCTACTGTGTGCCAGGGACTATTCAGCAGGTACTCAGGTGAACTTGACTATTTTTTTTTTTTTTTTTGGCCAGGGCTGGGTTTGAACCCACCACCTCTGGCATATGGGGCCAGTACCCTACTCCTTGAGTCACAGGCACTGCCCGTGAACTTGACTATTCCTATCTTCAGGTATAATTGCAGCAGAAATATACGCAGAAGCATGGAAGAGACATGTGGAAGGAAGAAGATACAGGAAGAAGAGAGGAGGGCTCCACACAACACACCCCACCGGGTTAGGATGTCCACACAAAGATATTCTGAATGCCAAAGAAAGTGACATGTGATTCTGCATGATTTGTATGTGCAGGAAAGTTTTTAAAATTACAGCTATTTGAAATTTCTTTGGGCCATTCTGTGTGTCATTTAGGGAGGAATGGTGGCCAGTTCTGCAACTGGCATAAGCAAAGCACAGGTCCCTGCCCCCAGGTTGGTACCGGAATAACATCACAGTATGTGGCAAAGGCAGCAAGGATAGATTTAGGTGCTCACATGGAGCAAGACGTAGAGAGGCTGAGCCCTGACCCCTGCTCCAACATGAATGATTTTGAGCCAATTCTCTGGCTGAGATTTGTGGGGCCTCAGTATTTATCTGCACCTCAACTTGAATTATCCAAAGGTAAGTGGCTAATCTGCTTTAATTTTAAGATCATGCCCCACTCTCACAGCTGTTCCTGAAATTACTGGAGTTTGGGGAGCCAATGGAGAAGAGATGATTAGAAGTCTTTCTGACTGCAGGCAAAGGAGGTTGAATGGATTATACGATACTGTCTCAGACACGAGAGATAAGGACAAACAGCATGCTTAAGCTAGGTCACTAAACTGTGGCAGTGTGGCAAGCTTGGGAAGAACTCTGGATAATTGCAAGTTAACACATTTATAGGCTGTTGGAGGTCTCTGGGAATAATTTAAGGCAATGTATAAAATTATGGAATTCATAATGCTAGCTCAAACCCAAATTGTCAAGCAAAAGACAAGAGAAATATGCCACATATGGTAACAGTTTGACTGTAGTAGCATGTCATCCAGAAAGACTCAACACAGTGTAGTGTGTTGACCCAGTGGCACCCAAATCTAGTTGATGTAGGAACAATTTATAGCTGAGCATCAACTGAACAAACCTGGAATTCACAGAGATGAATTCTGCTCACTCAGAGATCTATCTAGGTTCTTGCTTTTGTGAAGCTAAGTATAAGAAGCGAAGGAGACAAACAAACCCTTGGGACATACTGGAGCTCTGAGAATAAGACTGACAAGCAGTGCTCAGAGACACTGTCAGAAGGAATGTGAAGAGCTGGAAATGAGGAAAGTTGTCTCAGCCTTCTTATGTCAGACACAGGAAAGCTTCAGTGTTGTCAAGAAGGTTAGAGACAGTTGGGTGGAGACAGCTTTCAATAGGCAAGCGCAACCTTTAAAATTTCAGCATAGACAACTTTATTATATTTTCCTTCATGTTTTCTTTCATTTCTTGTATGCTTAAGAAGTCTTTGCCCATTCAAGGATCAGTTAAACATGTATTTTTTACCCCCTCTCCTTTTTAAATTTTTAACACGTACCTCTCTATGTTAGTGTAGAGTATAAAGTGACACTTGACTTAGATTATTATACCCCTCTAGGGTGTAATTGCCCCTCTAGGGCCAATTTTCTTCAACACTGTTTTTGAATAATCCAGCCTCCTTAATTTCTGATGGTCCTTCTTAACTCACAGCTCTTTACTTTCTGCATTAGGCTGTATTTCAGAACATCTATCCTGTTTCATTGTTATGCCCTGTCCCAGCCCACTTTACACTATTTTATTTGTAGTAGTTTTATATATTTTCTGTTTTGTATGCAACTTACTGCCGTAACATTTCTGTTTAAGACATTTTAAAGATATTATTATGTTTATTCTTCCAGAGAAACTTTAAAAACACATTTGTCAAGTGTTCAAAAATAACATCATGATTGAATTAAACCACTATATTAATTTGAGAAGTAATTGCTTTTCAATAATATTTATTCCTTCTGGTAAAAGAAGTATGTGTGTTTATGTATATCACCTCTTTTAATATTTACAATTATGTCCTACAGCTTTTTTTCCTCATAGGCATTACAAACTTTTCTAGCCAATTCTAAATATTTTGTGTATTTTTTTGCATCTGTAAATAAAACAATTTTTTGTATTCTAATTATTGTACAATACATGAGTAAACCTGTGATTACTGCATTACATATTAAAACTCACTAATTCTAAAATTTTTAAATTGATTTCTTAAATTTTAAAGACTTCTAAAGATGTATATATTTTTTTCAGGTAAAAAATTCACCCTGCCTGTAAAGACACATAGAAACTGAAAGGAAAGATATTCCACACAAATAGAAACCAAAAATGAGCAGAAGTAGCTATGTTTATGTCTAATAAAGCATACTTTAACTCAAAAACAGAAAAAAAAAAGAAAAGGACAAAGGTCACTATATAATGAAGAAAGGATTAATTCATCAGAGGATGTAAAAATTCTAATATATATACACTCAACTCTGGATCACCCAGATTGAGAAAGAGATAGACTTCAATACATTAATATTTAGAAATTTCAACCCTCCATTCACAGTACTAGACAGACATCTAGACAGAAAATCAACAAAGAAACATGAACTCACATCAGACATTAGACCAAAAGGACCTATCAGACATTCACAGTGCATTCAACCCAACAAATGTAGAATATAAATTCTTTTCATCAGCACATGAAACATTCTCCAAGATGTACCATATGTTAGGCAACAAAACAAGTTCAAAAAATTTTAAAACTTGAAACTCTATCAAGTGTCTTTTCATATCAAAGTATTATAAGACTAAAAATCAATACCAAGAGGAACTCTCAAAACTATTTGAATATATGGAAATTAAACAACATGCTCCTGCATGATTACTGGGTCAATAAAACAAAGATGAAATTTCATAATAACGAATTTTTGAAAAAAATGAGAAAGGAAATACACTATAACCAATTACCTGTAGGATACTGAAAAAGCAGGGCTGATAGTAAAATTTATAGCATTAAATGCCTTCATCAAAAAAGTAAATGGTTACAAATTAACAACCTAACAATGTACCTCAAGGAACTAGAAAAGTAAGACCAAATAAAACTCAAAATTAGAGTAAAAGAAATAATAAACATCAGAGCACAACTAAATGAAACAGACACCAAAGAGAGCAATAGAAAGAATCAAGGAAATAAAATACTGTTTCTTAAAAAAAGATAAACAAGGGTGGCGCCCATGGCTCAAAAGGATAGGGCACTGGTCCCATATGCCACAGGTGGCGGGTTCAAACCCAGCCCCGGCCAAAAACTGCAAAAAAAAAAAAAAAAAGATAAACAAAATCAATAATGTAATTATGTTTATCACAGCACTGTTCACAATAGCAAAGATATGGAATCAGCCTAAACCTAAATGTCCATCAATGGATGACTGGGTAAAGAAAATGTGGTATGTATATACAATGGAATACTATTCAGCCATAAAAAAGAATGAAATCACATCTTTTGCAATATGGATGAAACTAGAGGCCATTATCTTAAGTGAAACAAGCCAAATAACAGACAGAAAAATATCAGCCTCCTTCTAAGAGGCTGCCAAAAATAGTAAGCACATAGGTACCAAGAACAGTATGATAGAGAATGGGTGAGGGGTAGAAGCTGGTGATGAAGAGAAATCACTTAATGGGTATACTGTACATTATTTGGGTGATTAACACCCTAAAAGCCCTAAATCGATCACTATGTTTGTAAAAAATTGCATTTCTACCCATATTATAAAAGGACACCTAGACATATATTATACAAACTAATAATTTACTATCATAAAATCAGTGAGAATTTTTGCATAGTTTGGCATATTTAGTAAGTTTTCATTGTCACTTTTGTGTATTGTTGCTGGAAATTATAGCTGAAGCAAACTCTTATCATAAAATTTATGATCATATTTGCCAATTATATTTGGTATAAAATTAAAATCCTAGTTATATTTAATTTGGCTCACTTTTTTTGAACTAGAATTCTATTTCTTTTTCTTAATGTATTTTGTTGTTACTGGCACTCATGATTTCTGTTTAAGAACCAGTGACCACAATATTTGTGCTTTTTCAGTCAATTGAGGTAAATTTTTATCTCTGTGGTCAGTATTATTTCATCTAAATGAGTTACTGGAATTTCTGTGAAGAGTTTTGTGAAGGAACATAACTATAGTGGTTCAATCTTACGATGTGTAAAATATGTAAAATGAAATCTCAGGAATGTTTTTGAAGGGACTTTAACTCTGTTTATTTAAGACAGGCACTGAAGGCTTTTATATATTCCTCAGATAGGTTTGCAGCTGGCTTTGGTATATTCTGAGGAAATTATTGATGATTTTCTGACTTGTGTTCCACCTTACTTGGTAAGGACACTTTTCTTCCTTTTCAGGTTAGTTTCCCTTTCTTTCATCCTTTAGACGTCCATTGCCTACTGGTTCATCCTCAACCCTGTCCTCA
>NW_003852608.1:1754398-1776833 GCF_000181295.1 Otolemur garnettii | reverse complement strand
TTGCTATGGATGTAGGTAGATACATGACTTCCAAAATGGCCAGCCTTAATCCTCCTAGCTGTATAGCCTGAGATCAGTAGCTGAGTATCAAACCTGCTACCCAACTTCTTCATTTGCATGCCCTTCAAGAACGTCTCATTCAATGTATTCCACATTGACCCATCATTTCTCCTGACTCTTAATTTATTTAATTTGCCATGCTTGAGAACTAAGTGCCTCCCCTGATTCCTTCCTATTCTCTACTTATCATATTCAATCTGTAAGGCATATTTGTTGATCCTTGCTGATTCAATGTAATTAATACCTTTTTATTGTTTCCTTTTCACTCTATCACTACTGGCATTACCTGACTTAAAACTCACAACTTAGGCCACCTGGACAACTACCATAAAATTTTTAGTGTCATCTTTGCCTGCAGTCCTGCACCAGCTCCCAATAATTTTCTCTTCTTTTCTGTAATTTCATTTTGGGTGCTAATATGGTCATGTCACATTTCCTCTTGGATTGCTTAAGAGGGCCTGTTGACTCTTGAGAAGGCAGAGAAAGCCATGCAATTGTCTTCCATTCTCTCTTTATGCCTGTACGATTTTAAGGTAGATGACATGGAAAGTTTCTATTATCTAAAAGTCCCATGCTCATGTTTTGTTGCTTTTGTATATTCTGGTCTCTCTCCCACAGATACTTTTCTTTTACCTTTTTCACCTAACTGAGCTTTAAAATTAAACTTAGTTTTCACCTATTCTGAGGTTATTCCATAACTTCTGATGGCTTAAATTTTTTTCTATCAATTCTTTAAAATGTCCTTCAAGAGATGAAGCTAATTCCTCCTCCCTTGAGTGTGAGGTAGACTTAGGGACTTGTTTCTAACAAATATGGCAGAAATTATGGCCGATTTCTTCTGAGAGTAAATCTAAAAATAGTGCAGTTTTCTTACTGGTTGCATTCCCTTTCCTTTCAAATCATTTTTTTTTGGGGGGGGGAGGATAGCTACCATGTCAGAAGGGAAGTTTATTGTAAGGTCAATATACAATTTTTTGGTCAGCAGCCAGTAAGGAACTGAGACCAGCTAATAACCATATGAGTTAACTTTGATGCTGATCTTCCCCAGTTGAGCTTTCATATGTGATTATACATCCAACCAACAGTTTAACTGAAGCATCATCAGAAATCTTGAGCCAGAACCAGGTAGCTAAGCTGCTTCCAAATTTCTGACCCTCAGATACTGTGAGATAATAAATATTTGTTTGTTTGTTTGTTTGTTTTAAGACACAGTCTTACTTTGTTAACATGTCATAGCATCAACCTAGCTCACTGCTACCTCAAACTCCTGGACTCAATCAATCCTCCTGCCTCAGCCTCCCAAGTAGATGGGACTACAGGCACCTGCAACAGCTGGCTAAAATTACTTGCTCTTTTAAGCTGTTAGCTTCTGGAGCAATTTCTTAGTCCTTTTTCTCACCTATGTTCTCCGTAACTGCCTATCCTTACCTGTGTGGGAACACTAATTACACTATTGAAATTATCTGTTAATAGTTCTAATTTCCCTATCACAGTTCAAAGAGCTTGAAAGCAAGAAGTATGTTTGTAAACTACACATTGAATAGATAAATGCATATAGAAGATGCACTCTATTCTCACTCAACCCACATTCTGTTAAGAATGTTACCACAAATAGAAAAAGAGCAAAAGATAAAGACAGTCTCCAGTAGACTGTAACCTTAGATAATGCACACTTCACTGCATAGAAGTTCAGAGACAGAATAGATATGTGAATGTTGAAGGGGTCCAAGAAAGCTTCTTGGAGGTGACAATGAAGCCAGATTTCTGAATTTGGATAGGAGTTAAGTAAGTTAAGAAAGGGAAGGCATTTTAAGCATAGGGGCTATTTTTATCAAGAGCTTGGTAGGATGCGCTATCAAATATTTGAAGATCAATCAGATTCAGACAATCAGAAATGAGAAGACTCACGTGGACCACATTAACCAAGTTCAGTAAATGAGGCTGAGGTTAGATAATGGAAACTTTGAACGATGAGGAGAACATTTCAGACAATAGCCCTGTGATATTGATTTATGTATCAACTTGGCAGGACAACCCATATATTTGGTCAAACATTTTTCTGGGTGTTTCTATGAAGGTGTTTTGGGGGAAGATCAACATTCAAACTGGTAGGCTGAGTAAAGCAGATTGCCCTCCATATGTGGGTGGATCTTATACAACCAGCTGGAGGCCTGAATAGAACAGAAGAGTTGACCCTTCCCCCTGTAAGTGAGGATTCGTCTTGTGTGATTGCCTTTTATTTTAGCTGGACATCAGTTTTCCCTGTCCCTGGGCTCTAGCTAAAACATTGTCTCTTCTGGGGTCAAGCCTACTGGTCTTCAGACAGAAACTACAACACGAACTCTGCTGTGTCTTAAGCCTTCAGACTCAAACTGGAACCAAACCACCAACATTCCTTTTCTACAACACTCTGTAGATCTAGGGACAGCCAGCCCCAATAACTTCATGAGCTGATTACTTATAAAATTTGTATCTTCTATTGATTCTGTGGCTCTAGAGAACTCAGGCTAAAATAGACCCTACTTTCTTCTTTCTTAAGGAAGGAGTCAGGTGATCTTTATCATTGTGAGTTTAAAGAATATACTTTGACATACCATAGGAAAAGAAATAACTAGAGTGATGAAGAATGCTTTGTATCATACAGAGACAATATCACTAAGACATACCTTATTTTCTATAATGGTTAATGACACTATTAGATCTTCTAACATTTATCTTAAAAGAATACATTCGGCTTGGCGCCTGTGGCTCAAGTGGCTGAGGCGCCAGCCACGTACACCTAAGGTGGCAGGTTCGAATCCAGCCCAGGCCACCAAACAACAATGATGGGTGCAACCAAAAAAAAAAGATAGCCAGGCGTGGTGGTGGGAGTCTGTGGTCCCAGCTACTTGGGAGGCTGAGGCAGGAGACTCGCTTGAGCCCAGGAGTTGGAGGTTGCTGTGAGCTGTGTTGCCACGGCACTCTGCCCAGGGGGAAAGCTTGAGGCTGTGTCTCAAAAAAAAAAAAAAAAAGAATACATTCATATTTTTAAAATGTTTGGAAAATATTCAATGAATATTCAATTTGAATATTCAATATTCAAATATTCAATATTCAATGAATATTTGATTAATATTCAAATAGTAATCTAAATTTCAGAGAGGAGTTGTAGAGTTTGTGCTTCCAGTTACCCTTGTAACCATGCAGTCTCCATTATAAAAACCTACATCCTATTTCACTTGTGGTTGAAATATTTTAAAAATATATATAAATGGTGATATGTCTTTTTTGCATGGTAACTGGTGTGGGTGGCCCACTGCTGCTTTAATCATAATTACTTGTACATTCCAGATGCACAGCCTGTGGTTATTCTAGAATTTAAGGAACAACCCATGAGTTCGAACATGGCCTGCCTTTTCTATTAAAAAAAAAAAATCTATAAACTCTCATAAAGCCCTTGACTTCCTCTTCAGCTCATTCCTTCTAGGAGATTCCAGCAGGTATTGGTTTGATTAATAGTCTCTAACCATATTCCTTTTAAATCATCCCCTGCTTATGAAGTCACATTTCATTTTAGTGGTGGTTGTTATATTTTAAGGGTTGCATAGCAACAGTGTTGGCAAAAACGTTACTTTTTTCCCCTACACACAAACTGAATTTTTTAGTTCTAATCCAAAATTCCTCTTTTGCTTTGAGAGTGTAAAAATCTTTCATTAATTCACTGGGCAGAGGAAGCAAGGTAGCTGGGGTAGTTTTTAGAAACAGAAGCAATAAAGCCAATTGCATAGGAAATAAATTGGTTGAGAGAAGAGACAAAACCACCCGGAAATTTAGGCAGTTTGGGGGGAAAGTAAACAATGGAACACTCTCATCTGAAGTGTGTGGGAGAAAGTAGTTTTCTGGGCTTGATGAAGTGGTGGAATTAACAGTCAGATGAGAATGGTGTTGATGAGTTAGAATTTGTTATGTGCCTAGGAAATCCAATTCTTTCTCTTCAGATTTCTCAAAATAAAACTTTTAAGATGTGGGTAAAGCCTTGAGTTTTAAGATGTGGGTAAAGCCTTGCACCTCCTAAATAAAATATGGACTTTGTTTTCTAGAGAATTTGAGGTGAGACACCTACATACTGTGAATACTACAGCAGCCAGTGCAGGAAGCAAAGAGATGGAACCGGCTGAAGTATTCTCCCAGAGTCTCAGCCTAACAGATATTTTTTTGTGCCTTTTAAAAATCTTGCTGTCAGAGTTACATCGGAGGCTCTCCACAAGCCAGACTTTTCCTCCTTCCACCGCGATTCACCCCGTGGGCTCTCTTTTTCTTGCTGTCCTACCCAACCCGTTATTGGCTTCAACTAAATCCCCAAAGAAGTGGTTTACTTGTTGTCTTGACTTTTTGCCATTTTACTCTTCCACAGAAACTTACAAGTAACTATCTTTTACATGCATGATCACGTTTAATTATCATAGCAAGTTCTCAATTGGACGAATAGAATATTGGTCTTAAATGAATGTAAAATTTTTAGAGTTTTAAGAATAGCCAGCAAATAACAGAGCCTTACTGGGATGTCATTTTTGTCTCCAAATCCAGGGCTCTTTTTCTGATCTAGACTATAGAGCATCTTTTATGAAAGAAGATCATATCTATCTGATTCAAATTATAAAAATTGGTTTGAGAAGTAGCCCAAAAATGAACATGTATTTTTTAACTTCTGTCATGGTTTGTAGTATTTCAGCAAGGAGAGAGCAAATTATTAAGATTCATTCCATAGTATCACAAAAACATCAAACACTTAGGCATTCAGCAAAAGATATAGATGTGCAGTCCCCAGAGTTATAATCACACATGGCCTGTCAGACAAATACCATGGCTTGCAGCATTTCAATAACAGTGCAACAAACTATTAGAGCTGTCATTGCTGCTGATTTCATAAGTATAATCTTTATTTTAAAACAAATCTTGCAAATAGACTTAATTTTCCTTCATTGATTACGTTTTTATATAATGTTACAAGTGAGGGTTTGCAGTAACAGGAGAAAGCCATTATTTGCTTTATTCTTAGTTCAAGGACTACATTATAAAGCATGACACCCAATGAATGATGAAATGAACAAATTCTGTGCCACTGATTACTTGTTCTTTTACAGTCAATAATTGCACTTTAAATGTCTATGTTATTGTATGTATTAAGGAAAAGGGAATATGATTTTCTGGGAGACATTTTGTCTAGAAATATATATACGTTATCTATGTAAAATTAGAAAAATTATAATTTAGTACATTGTAGTCTGAAATCAATTAGTTTAAGAACAAATAGGCTCTGTCTTCTCATTTTTTTCACTGTAGTTTTATTATCAAGTAGCACAGAATTGTTTTCACGGTGGCTGATAGCCATGAGTAAAGGTTGACACCTGATACATTATGTCTCCATGAAAAATGTGTGCACTCTTTAAATATGAATATTTCTTTTGCATTCTTGTTATCTATCAAGAACTCAGTATTTTTAAAAATTTAATCCAGTTAATGTGATTTGAAAAATAGGACAGGTTGAGTATTTCTTATGTGAAATTCTTGGGACCAGAAGTGTTTCAGATTTTGATTGTTTTCAGATTTTTGAATATTTTCATATATGTAATGAGATATCTTTAGGATGGGACTCACGTCTACCTGTGAAATTTATTTATGTTTCACATACACATAGCCTCAAGGTGATTTGATGTACAATTTTGTAATAATTTTGTGTCTGAAAAGAAATTTGTATCAGGTACTTATGTGGGAAATTTTACACCTGTTGCAGCATGTCAATGTTCAAAAAATTGTAGATTTTGGAATTTTCAGATTAGAGATGCTCAACCTGTAATTAGAAGTGAGTTATCCTTAAGGAATAGCAAAGTGGGACCCCATAATACCAGCCTATTACACAGCAAGACTCTCCTGTGGAAAATAAATTTTTTTCCATATTTAAAAATTTCCCTGGCTGCTGACTTGTTTTGGCAATGAGAATAAAATAATTTGTTAATGTGATTAGTATCAGAGATGTATGTGAGACTATCTTGGGTATGATCATAACAAAACAGGTTGATGCAAAATATCTTTTTTAAAAAGAGAATCATACTAAACATGGTTGCAGAAAGTTATAATTACAGTAAAAGATTACTCTGTTCAGGACAGAAAAGCGGATGCAAAGTGAGTGCAACCAAAACTTCTTTATGACTTTAACACAATATGTGTATCTGATTTGTCATAACCAGTCCTGTAATTATTAGTCTAATTTACTGAGTAGCAATAATGAATAATTCAGATTTCCTGGCATTAACTTCAATAAAATCTTTACCCAGTCTATCTACAATATGTTCATTTTTGGAAAGGTGAGTGAAGAGTATATTTATTACAATAATAGTAATCTAAGTGATTGGTTAATTTTCTTTTCAGAATCAAATTTAAAAGCAGGTCTGGAAAAATCATACTGCGAGGACATGGTGACCTTTATTCAGTGGAGGAACATTTAATGACCATTCCATTTTTTACAGAAAGAAAGCTGTGAGACAAAGGAAGTTCTGTGTATGGAGACGATTCTTCAGATGGGCAGGAACTTGTGCTGGCAGTAATCACGGCACCTTCTAGTCTGCATATCTAGATTTTTTAAACATAACTTTTACCTGCCTCTGTGGAGTAGCTTTCAGAAAATCGATAAACACCTTGGTGACAGTCAGGTGTAAGAACTGGCACTTTTCTATGCCACAATTTTGAGTGTGGTATTTCAGTATCCATCAAAACACAGCCTCCAAGATCCACGGAAGGAACTGGGCACTTTCCACACAGATGCTGCAGAGCAAAGCGTGTAGAAGCAGCCTCCGTTAACACAGCCACACCTGGGCAGAAACGGCATGTAGGTTATTTAACTCTGGAGGAAATGACACATATGTGTATATATGTGTGTGTATGTAAACGTGTGTATGTGTGAATATACACACAGATACCAAAGTGTGTTCTGTGTCAGCAGTACAAAGGAAATCTTTCCCACCATGCAACATCAGTCTTCTCATTAATAGGGAAAATTAGTGACAATACTCCTTCCTTGTTGGGTATCAGAACCAAAAGAGATGTTTATTCCATACTGGATTAGGAAACAAATACCAACTAATAAGCTCCAGTTTCTGCTAATTTCCTGGCTCCTAACTGTTGCCTGAAAATGCTGTCAGCAGGTGTACTTGACCTCTGAGTCCAACAAGCCGTCCAACTTGGTGAGACTGCCTGTTTGCAAAGCAGCATTTGCATTGTCCTCATATCGTACATGGGCCTATTCTCCTGGCCATTTATTTTTCTCTTCTTAGTGTTTTGTTCCTGTGGGTCTGGGCTCTGGCATTATTACTGTAAGTGAGGATAGATTTAATGTCTCTTTATATCTTGATTACATATGTCAGCAAATGATACATTTATTCAGCAATTTGGGTTTTATTCACTGAGGCGAAAAGGCTATGAGATCAAAATATTCTGTAAAAAGTAATACTTTTCCACTTATTCTATGTAAGAAGATGAAATTATAAGATATATAATCCTAGCTATCATCTATTGAAGTTCTGTCTGTCTCCTTTCATTTTTTCTTGAATGATACCAGTTATATACTATCATTGTTTTCATGTAACTTATAGGGAGCCAAGGACTCTACAAAGAAAATAGCTATAAAGTAATGGGGAAAACTTAAGGATCTAGAAAAGAGCTGCAGAGATATTTGAACAGAGAACAAACTTGGTCAGCAAAGTAAGGAAGAAGGTAAAACTTTTAAGTTTCTCATCAAAAGTGAGCATTGTGAACATGGCTAGTAAAACCACACTTTATACTTAACCTATACTGCTCGGGGCTTTCTTTTTTTCTTTATTTCAAATTAATATGAAGGTAAAAATTTTTAGGTTACATTGTTCTCACTTTCAAGGTGAAGTTCAAGTTCCCTGGTCCTTTCTAAGGATCAATATGAAACAACAGTCTATGAAATCCATATAGTGCATCCAATTTTAGTGAAGTTTGTTTTATGGAGTTAGGGGTTCAACTTCATTGTTCCATATATCCAGTTGTTTCAGCACTATGTATACATTAAACATAACTAAATTTCAGTTCAATTGTCCCCATATCCTATCACCCATACAGCTTCAATTATTCAGAATAACAGTAACATCAAGTGCAATTTCTTCTTCTTATCATTGTGACTCGAGAGCCTTCAAAACTAGAATGTCAATTGCTTTGTTGTCACTAAATATTTTTGGAATGAAACTAAAAATAAAGAACACAAATCTTTGTTGGCCTTTTTAATTTTCCCTTTGCTCTTGAATCCAGAATGCAGCCAGCCTGTCATTTAGCAGCTTGTTAAGGGCTGATGCATAAGCACTTACGTGTTTGATTCCGTAACACCATCTCTATAATTTAGTTCCATTATGTCCACGTCCAGTGAATACAGAATAAATGTAATGAATGAGTTCTCAGATATTCTGCTTCAGCAGATGGGACTCATTTCCTCACAACCACTTAATCCACAGCGACTCAATACGGTTCATATATTGTTGGTCATGTGCTACAAATGGAACCTATCTATTTGCAAAAAGATTTGCCCCAAATTATGAGAAATATAATCAGTTATAGTCTATGTATCAAATTCTTTTCCTCTGGATTTTTCAGCCACCCTACTTATAATCCTCAGAGAAATAATCAGGTTTGTTGTTTTTGAAATTACTAGTACACTGAAGGGAATATCTTTTTTTGGCATTGCCAAGAAACCAAGTGTTAGAGTCTGTTGGGACTCAGAAAGGGACATCCCAATGACTGGTACCCTGACCTTCTGAGAGGTCTGAGAAGCTGCTCAGAAGCAAAGTTTCTCATCTTTCCCTGTCCCACTCCTCAAGCCTTAGCTAACTAAGACAGCTTCTTTCCAAAAGAAATGTAAATTGTTGGGTGGTGCCCGTGGCTCAGTGAGTAGGGCCCCAGCCCCATATACCAAGGGTGGTGGGTTCAAACCCGGCCCTGGCCAAGCTGCAACAAAAAAATAGCCGGGATGCTGGGCGCCTGTAGTCCCAGCTACTCGGGAGGCTGAGCAAGAGAATTGCCTAAGCCCAGGAGTTGGAGGTTGCTGTGAGCTGTGACGCCACAGCACTCTACCAAGGGTGATAAAGTGAGGCTCTTGTCTATAAAAAAAAAAAAAAAAAAAGAAATGCAAATTGTCTTAAGGCCCCTAAGAATTTCATCCAATAACCAGGAAAGATTAACCACCAAAGAAGAGAAGAAACTAGGAGTCCTCACTATGCTCAGATAGACTTTTCAACTATTCTTTTCAGAGAGGCTTCTAGAGTTCACCTAAAAAACCTTAACTGCGCAGTAAGAAAACCCTTGTTCCTGTGAATTGTCTGAGAGTTGGGCCTCCTTATTCCCTCATTTTCCTTTCCCCTAAGAAAAGGGCATTTAAGCCTCAATTATATGGTCCTTCTTTGAGTTAGAATTTTGTATGATTCCCATGCACATGTGTGTAAGTACTAATACTAATAACGCTTTTGTTACACTTTCCTCTTGTTCACCCATTTTTTTTTTTTTTTGCAGTTTTTTAGCCGGGAGCCGAGTTTAAACCCACCACCTGTGGCATATGGGGCCGGTGCCCTACTCCTTTGAGCCATAGACACCGCCGCCCCACCTATTCTTTTGTTGTTGTTGTTGTTGTTGTTGTTGTATGGGCATTGACTGTGACCCTTTATGATAACCCTTTTCCTCACTTACAGTACAAATTTTAAAACTGAATTCTTTGGAGATTTTTACTCCTTAGGTGCATAAGTATAAGAAAAGAATTTCTAAAAACAAATCAATTAAAAATAATTTGATTCTTAGAAGAAAACATTGTGAGCTAAAATAAAATCTTAAGGCCACCAGCTGATGCAATGGATCACCTTTTGGTCAAGGGAACCCCAGAAATACCCTAGCTCTGAGTTGCTAGCCAAAGATTCAAGGTCAGACATTCCTTGTCATGCTCTCTCCCTTTTTTTCCCCCTTTTTTTGAAATATACTTTGTAACAATAAGATAAATTGTAAACAGGATTAGGGCTCTACAAGGCAAAGCTTAAACCATACTTCAAGGCCATTGATTTATATATTCATAACAGATCACTTGATTTTGGTAAATGACTTGTCTCTGATTAACAGACATTCTTAATTTAGGTTAAAACATTCGAAGACTTTAGAGAAAATTTCATTTCTTTAAGCAATTACAAATCAAATTATACCCACCTATGATCTGTGAGCTCTGCTCTCACCCCTTTGAGATGTCCTGCCTTTTGGGACCCTCCATGTATTGACTTAGGGTCTTCATGGAATTTCTGTGTAATTTAATTTCTATCTCCATGAATATATAAAATGAACTGCAGCCCAGGTACTATGGACAGATTTCTCAGGACCTCTTGAGGCTGTGTGCTCCAAGCCAGTCACACACATCTGGCTTAAAATAAACCTACTTAACTTATGTTATAGAGTTTGGGTCACTTTCCATTAACAACATAAAAGAAAACTTAATGATATTGAATTTGGCAATAATTTCTTGAGTATGACACCAAAAGCACAGACAACAAAAGAAAAATATATAACTGGATTCCATCAAAATTAAAAACTTCTGTGCATCAAAGAACTCTACCGATAGTGGGTAAAGCAGCCCATGGGATGGGGGAAACTATTTGCAAATCATACATCTGATTAGGTATTAGTGTCTACAATACATAAAGAACTCCTACAATTCAACAAGAAGCAATCCAATTGAAAAATGGGCATATGGCTTGATTAGATATTTCTTCAAAGAAGATATACAAATGGCTAATAAGTACATGAAAAATGTATCATGGGTGGTACCTGTGGCTCACAGAGTAGGGCGTCTGCCCCATATACCGGAGGTGGTGGATTCATACCCAGCCCTGGCCCAAAACTGCCAAAAAAAAAAAAAAACTTATCACCACTAGTCATTAGGAAAATGCATTTCAAAATCACAATGAGATGCTCTGGCCTACCACTAGCACAGCTATCATTAAAACAAAAATAGAGCCAATAACATGTATTGGTCAAGATTATGAAGAAATTGAACCCCTTGTGTGTTGCTGGTAAAAATGGCAAATGGCACAACCATTATAAAAAATGATGTGGCAATTGCTCAAAAATTGAACATAGAACTTCTGAACCAGAAATTCCACTTCTGGGTCTCTACTCCATGGAACTGAAAGCAGGGACTTGAAAAGATATTTTATACCTATAATTCATAGCAGCATTATTTCCAATAGCCAAAAGGTGGAAACAGCACATGTCTATTTATAGATTGAATAACTAAACAATATGTGGTATATATACACAACAGAGAATTATTCAGACTTGAAAGGAATGAAATTCTGACACATCAGTGAACCTTAAAAGAGTCAGATACAAAAGGACATATATTGTATGGTCCCGTTTACGTGAGGTATCTGGAACAAATTCATAGAGGCAGAAAGTAGAATAGTTTCCAGGGGCTGTGTGTACAAAGGAATGAGGAGTTATTGTTTAATGGGTATAGAGTTTTTCATATTGGGATAAAAAAAATGTTCTTGAGACAGATAGTGGTGATTGAAACACAATAATGTAAATATATTTAACACCATTAAACACTAACAATGTAAAATGTTTAAACAACATAGTTTTCGCTTCAACCAAATAAAGGAATCATCAAACATCATATTATCAAAGTAACCTTTGCTCTAACAATATCACAACACCTATTGTCTGTGTATAACAATTTCCTTAGAGTCTCCTGAGAGAAACTTCTTCACAATCGCAGAGAAACCTTAACTAGATAATCACAGAGGGCGTGTAGGGAAGGCTGAGCAGACCAGGCCAGGGGTCTGGGGCTCAGCTTCTCGGACTCCAGCTTGCAAGGCTGCTTTTCTGGCTTTAGTCTGGGCAATCAAACACCCTCCTCACGGTTCTTTCAGGCCCTGGTCTTGCTCCTGGTCTATCTCTTCTAAGAGGAGTGAGCTTTCAAACTGAAACTTTTAAAAACATTTTAATTTTCTCATGGTTCTCAGTGCTGCCAGGCTACGTCTTACTGCTGGGCTCCCGCTGGCCCGCCCCACCCGCTGCACACCTGCCTGTCCAGGCCTGCAGCGGGGACAGCTCTTCTTTTGTACTTAGCCTTTCCTATGAATGTTTTTGTGCTGCACCCTTCCTTCACCCAGAGAAATGATGAGTATTCTTTGTGCTTCCATTGGACTCCATATTTCCTTCTATTGGAGATACTTACAGCATTTATTTAGTCTAAAGGAGTCTGGGAAATCTACAAGAGACAGGCCAATTCCTCTATGCTTCTTAGTACCTGTACCCAGTGTCCCATGGACAAATAATCGATGCATTCTCTATCTGATCGTTTGGCTGGGTCTGCTATTTATTAGTTTTGTGGTCCTGTATAAAACCTTTAATCCCTGAGCTGAAGTTTCCTAATCTGATAAAACAATAATTGCTGAGAGAAACCAGCAATCACTTCACAGGATGGTTTTGAACTTTGTTGTTCCATTTTATGGATATTCAATAAATATTTAATACAGTTCACATTGTACAAGGGCCCTACATGTGTGGGTGTTTTGTGTTCTAAAATTTAAAAAAAATTATTTTTCCCTCTTCCACATTATTTGTGTTTTTTTACTGAATGTGAAAGAAATATACTTTCCCTTGTTCAAACTGTTAGGACTTTATTTATCTAAGGAGTTAATACTAAATATTAATATGAAAATAATTGTTTCTCATATAACTTCCAGATGGCATCAAATTAGGTAGAAAAGATGAGTTGAATCATCCTGGCATTTTGTAAAAGAACACATTTTGTTTTAAAATCCTGGCAATTTCTCCTAGTTTCCTTAAACCTGCTTTTGCTGTGGAGGTTATGGGACTTATATCACATCGACTTGCTACCTAAGCAGTCAGTACCCATCATTACTTGGAACTTCTACAGTATATGGTTATAAAACATTCTCGGCTTGGCCACCTTGTGCATGGAAGTGGTTTCTGAATCTAATAAGATCCACTTGTCCTCAAAGAAATCTTCAGTAGGGAGCTGCACATGGTACCATCTAGGTCCACTTGGACCTTCAGGCTCTGAATGTCGTTACACCCGCTGATGATCATCTGAGAGAATGGAAGGAGTTTTCCCACTTGCACTTGTGCACAGTGTGCGTGTGTGCATGTGTGTGCATGTGTGTGCATGTGTGTGCATGGTGTGTGTGTGCTGCTCATCCAGCAACAGGCTTCTTCAGCTGTTACTTATTCAAATGCTATAACTATGTTTATGAAGATTGAATGAAATTTATTACTGGGGAACTTTGCTGCAAGATTTATAGCACTGACAGTACTGAATAGGAATAAGATGCTCACGGATAGGCAAGAGACTTGAACAGAAACTTCTCTGATGAAGACAGGAGCATGGCCTACAACCACATGAAAAAAATGCTCACCATCCTCAATCATCAGAGAAATGCAAATCAAAAAAACTTTGAGATATCATCGAACTCCAGTAAGATTAGCCCACATCACAAAATCCCAAAACTACAGGTGCTGGTGTGGATGCAGAGAAAAGGGAACACTTCTATGCTGATGGTGGAAATGCAAGCTAATATGACCTTTTTGGAAAGAAGTTTGGAGAACACTCAAGGAACTAAAAGTAGACCTACCATTTGATCCTGCAATTCCTCTACTAGGTATACACCCAGATGATCAAAAGTTATTTTACAACAAAGACATTTGCACCAGGATGTTTATTGCAGCCCAATTCATAATAGCCAAGACATAAAAACAGCCCAAGTGCCCACTGACCCATGAATGGATTAACAAATTGTGGTATACGTATGCCATGGAATACTATGCAGCCATAAAAATATGGAGACTTCACATCTTTTATCTTTACCTGGATGGAGCTGGAACATATTCTTTTTAGTAAAGTATCTCAACAAGGGAGAAAAAAGTATCCAATGTACTCAATACTACTAGGAAATCAATATATAACCACCTACACACTAATATGACAGTCATATGAATGGCAAAACATAATTATAGTCCAGAAAGTAAAAGGGAAGAGGAGAGAGAGGGGAGGGGAGGGTAGATGTGATAGGAGGGACCATATTTGGGGGAACCTCACCTAATGTGCACGATGCAATGGTTTATTTTAAAACTATTAGGAAATGAGTATAATTGTGATGGATGTGTTACTTAGTTCAATGTAAGCATTTCACATTGTATATTGAAGCAGTATCCCGAACCCTATAAACGCATCGATGTACAAAGTTATGATTTAATAAACAATAATTTTTAAAAAGAGATGCTCATGGAAGATAGTCAAACCATCTTCACATTACACCAAGTAAGAGCACCAACCCAGGTTATGCTAAAGACCAAACCTGCTTATAAAATATTTCATTTATTGACTTTCTCATCAAAAATTCTTCCTTCAGGGCATTATTGAGACTTACAATTTTTCCATTTTCCCTTACTAATAAAATGCCATCCCGTGGCAGCAGAGGCTCTTCCACATGTGTGGCACTTGGCTGACATTAAAAGCGTTTCACCTACACTAGATTTCTGCTCCATCCAGCCTATAAAGCAAAGGCTTTGAAGAGCAGAAGTCTTAGCACCACGCTCTCTACACAGCACCAGGGTCAACTATTCTTATCAAGATGCATAAATAGGTTTTTTCATTATAGGCATTTCTAGATTCCATAGCAAATGGAGGGAAGCCAGAGAAGCCAATTTAATGAATATCCTGAAGGTTTTAAAAAAAAATGCTCTGACCATGCTTTTTCAGAAGCAAAAGTCCAACAATTGGTACAAGGACCTGGACAAACAGTACTGAGGACATCAGAGGAAGTGAGGCAAATCTCTTCTCATCATGCAGCTTATCTGATTTTTCCTGACTCTGAAACCACTCGAGGGGAAGAGGGCACAAATTACATTTTGCATGAACCATGTCTTTCTGGCACACAGTAGGCAGTCAAACATTCACTTAATAAAGAAATAAATAAGCGATGTGGACACACAGGTATCTTACTCTCCAGACCGCAGTATGAGTCTGGTGAGGACAGAGGCAGCATCGCCTACTTAGCATCACAGCTCAGAACTTCATGGACATTACTAGTGTGCTTCTCCTTTTGAGTTTTCAAACTCATCATTTTCCACCAACCACTTGGTGTGTAGGAACAATTTGAGTTCCTATAATTAGGGGTGGGTCCACACAGTTAGATGTTGTATTTCTCACTGTGGCGTCTCCTTTTGATAATAATGTGGAATCTGCAAGACTTCTTAGATCCTAATAGGCTATAAATTTTAAATCCAGTAAATGGATATGATTATAACCCTGAAATGAAAGGTCTTTCTTTGTAGTTAATCATATCTTTCTCACCTGTTGGAAATGCTTTCTTCTAGAGATTTGGCTTTTTAAAAATTTAATATCTTTGTCACCTCATTTTGAAAGTACTCTGTTTAAATCAGGGTTTTTCAACCTCAGCATTACTGATATTTTAAGCTGGATAACTTTTTCTTTTTCTTTTTTTTTTTCCTTTTGCTATGATGGTTGTCTTGTACATTGCAAGATGTTTAACACCATCTCTGGCCTCTACATTAGGATCCAGGGGCTCTCCCACTCAAATTGTGGTAAGCATTGCCCAATCACCCTGGTTAAGAAATATTACTTCAAGTCTGAATGATGTGCAGTGGTTTTCCATATTTAAGGTTGACTTCTAAAGAAACTAATTTCAAAATTGATGTTTAAAGGAACTTTTTTTCTTCTAGCTAGAATTTGCCTTTCTTTATTGAAACTAAATACATGGGCTTAACAATGATTGCATAAATTTAACAGTGAAACATTCTCCAGGATGCAACTCTGGTCTTTGTTACATAATATCACTCTGAACATTTTCTCAATTCCCTGTACTTTAAGACTGTACATTTTGAGGGAAAGGTCCCATTCTTTTGAATACAGTGCACCTCGGGTGATTTTTCATTGCTTCCCAGGAAAGCTGTAAGAGTTACTGAAGTTATTTTTGGGCCAAATAACTCTTAAAGGCATCCTTCATCTGTCTCCGTCTTTCACATTCATCACTGATTTCAGAATTCTTTTTACATTAGCTCCATTCTGTTAGAATTTAGATGAACAAGGACAAAGTTGCATGGCAAAGGGGAGGGAAAGTTAAAAGACTGCCATTTAAATTGCCTTCCTTTACCTGCTGCCCAAGAAAAAGTATCCTTTTCTTCTTCTTTTTTTTTTTTTTTTTGAGTACATGTAGCTATTATATCCCACTTACATGGACTGAAATAACAGAATTCAGAGATCTCAGTATAGAGTGAGAGCCAGTTTGTTACAATGCCTTGGGGTAATTTTCATAATATCCTAGAACATGGCATTTATTGATGTATTTGAGATCTGGGATGACAGGAACTAGACAGAGATGCTTGCCTTTCAGACTTTGCCAAATTGATTTATTTGCCTAAAGGAAATCCCTAAGAAGGTATTACCTTGGTAGTAGCTGTATGAGGTGCAGCTATATGAGGTTCTATTATCTAACCTGTATTCCAAAGGGCTTTACTCTGCTCCTCAGCATAACAGCAGACTTGGGCAGTGCATAATGAAGTGCCCTGGACAGTACCTTTGGCCGTTCAGAGCTTTGGGCAGGGTGACCATCACAAAGAAGGCTGTATGCATGGTTTCTGGAGTGAGTCCAAGCCTCCAGGGCTAGCTTGCTTGTGTTCTAGCCTGACCAGGGCTCAGCAGCTGCAGAAACAGAGGGTCAATTTGCTAAGTCTTGTTTTTCTGTCATGATAGTGGGGAGATAATGTCACAGGGAACATAAATGAACACCAAGAACTCCCTTCTCAAGATATCTCCAACAGGCTTTATGCCGGTTGCATTCCTTTGGCAAATAAAGCGCACTGGAGAAAAGACTTCACTGCTGTCGGATGGGAGGATTAGAATTACTCTCACAGATCATCTAGATACATCTCTCATTTTGTGGGTGAGATCAAGAGCAGGATTTTGAGTGTTTTGGCTCAGTCTATGTGACTTAACTGTTGGCAGAACCTAGACCTAGAGAGTTTGACTCCCTAAATGAACAAAAAAGCACTTGTAGCACACGCAACCTATGGTTTAGTGTAACTTTGGATGATGTGGGTGTAGAGGATATGTTAGTCAGCTTGAGCTAAATAAAAAACAAACAAACAACAATAAAAAATAACCCCCCAAACCCATAGACTGGGTGGATTAAACAACTGAAACTTATTTCACACAGTTCCAGAAAACGGAAGTCCAAAGTCAAGATGCCAGGTGGTGGCCGGTGAGGGCGCTTTCCTTGGGACATGGACAACTAACCTGTGTCCTCACAAAGGTGGAGTGAGGGAGAGGAAGCTCCCTGGGAGCATCTTATAAGGACACAAATCCCATCACAGGGATTCCACTCTCCTGATCGAAACCTAATTGCTTACCAAAGGTTCCATCTCCAAATATCCTCACTCCAGGACTCAGAGCTTCTAGATGTGAATTGGGAGGAAACACAATTCAGGCTATAACTAGGAAAGAGGAACCATTTGGGAGCATGAGCCGTTTTGGACAGATCTGAGAAGGCTCTGTGGATTATCACAAAGTGGTATGAAAATTCTAGTTGGGTTGGGGTTGCCAAGAGGGGAGGAAATCGGAAAAGTGTAGGCAGAATTCATAATCTGATTTTGAACCTGTCAGAAACCACTGCTCCACCCTTCAGGGAATATCCTAGGTCTGATGTGCCTTTATGCTGGTACCTGCCTGGGGGCACTGCTTTCTAGGTGTTTAAATTAGCAAGTCTCTTCTTTCTCCACCCTGCTCTGTCTCCCAATATTGACTTTTTTTCCTTTTTTAAATTTCAGGTTCTTATGAGGGTACAAATGTTTAAGTTACATTGTTTTCAGTTCTAAGGTAAAACTCAAGTTGTAGTTGAGCCCTTCACCCAGGGGGCTGCTGAACACCCCCACACTGTGCAATTAGGTGAGATCCCGCCAGTCACCCTCCCTCCTCCCCTTCCCCTTCTCCTTCTCTCCCTTCCCCCTTGCTAGACCATACTTGTGTTTTTTATCTTTCATATGGGCATGAAGTTGTTTATAGATTGGTTACATATTAGCATTAAGCACACTGGATACTTTTTTCCCCATTCTTGAGATACTTTACTAAGAAGAATGTGTGTCAACATCATCCAGGTAAATATAGAAGATGTAATATTGATTATTTTTAATTAAAACAAACACTGGCTTCTTATTAATATCACATATCTCTATCTTATTTTAATCACCTTTCTTTCAACCTCATGTATACATGGAAGGCTTTCTTCTGAGACTTGTGCAGGATTATCTCTGGAGGACAGCAACCAGGACTCTGCCCACTGGGAGATGTGCCAACCTCAAAGTAACACAATGAGGTAGCTGGTGGCTACAGCACAATTAGCATCAGCCAGAAATTCCCCTCGGCTCCTCCTCTCCCTTTAATCTTTCTGTAGTTCTTGCAGCCATCCCTTTTGGGTATCTTTGCTCTTTTTCTGCCCTACTTTTTTGGTAATACATTGCAACTGATGTTAGCATACTCCTATTTTCATTATTTGAAACTGCCCAAGCCTTCATCTCTGGATTCAGGATGGTGTTTGGAAGAAAAAAAATGGCTTCCAAAGTCACGGTTGTCATCTGATACAGACATACATCTGCGTAGGCCAGGACCTTGTGAGATCTCTCCCCAAACCACTTGGCCTTATCTGTAGATAGCGGCGCTGATAAACACCCACCAGGGGTATGGTTTTCTAGTTATTTTTAGCTTTTATTATCATTTATAATTCAGATAAGTTAGGGACTAGTTTATTCTGTTAGACCGTGAGAATTAAGAAAAAAATTGTCATTGGTTTTAAGTTGTCTTGACTCTAATTGTATGTACTTTACTGTAAACACTGGCTTACCAATTTGTTCTTTTTGTGTCACTGTTAAGGTCTATTCAGTGACTCACCATGAAATCCCCTAAAAATAGTCCAATTTTGGCTTCTTTGCTGTTTCCGTTTTTAGGCAAATAACCACCTAGGTCACTGCAAGCCTCTACTAATTATACTCAAGAGCATCTGCTCTTTAGTCAGGCCCAGTTCTTCCCAATTTGGAAATTGACCACTCTCATTTCTAGCTGCTTCTCTTGCATGGCAGAAGTCGGCTGATGTGAAGCATCATTACAATTAAAGATTGCCTGTGATTGAATTCTTCCTTGTGGGGCCTAAATAATTGTTAAGATGAGACTAAACTCCCAACCAGTGAAGAATCAAGATAGAAAGTTAGATAGGAAAGTAGACACGACGCTGTCTGAAAATCTGGAAACTGATTAACACGGACTCTGCTAAATGACAGACTGAGAACAACATAAAGAAAATAATGTTAAAGCATTTTTAAAGTAAGGAAATAAGAGCTGTGGAGATGGCAGCATCTGCTCATGGACTGAGTGTCCATCCTACACCAGGCACCAGGCTAGTTCTGGGAATAAAGCTCGGAGGAAACTAAAAAATAAAACAAAAAGATACCCAAAGAGGAGAGGATACTTTTCGCAGTCCCCTATTTGTGGCATGTTTTTGGTGCTAACTGCAGTATTTGTGTTGAAACTGACCCTAGAGAGCAAAGCACAGTAGGAAAGTGGAGAAAAGCACAGGCTGCTTGATTTTAAGCTCTGCCACTTAGTACATGTGAATTTTGCAGCCTCATTTTCTACATCTGCCAAATAAGGATGTTAATAGTACATTCTCAAACGGTCGAATCTTAATTAAACTAATTAAGACAGACAAGCATTTTAAATAATGGCTGGTATATAGTAAGCATTAAATAAAATTAAGTGAAATCTAATCTAGGGATATGCTGTGATGGAAATGATACTGAAGCAATGTGCTCAACAGGAAAGATTTTCATACTTGATTAGTAATGCCTGCAGTGACAGAGGCATGGAGAGTGGTAGTGTGTGCTCTGCTTATGTGCACATCTTCTCTGCTTTGTCCCTTACTTTATAAATGAAGCCAAGACACAGAAAAAACTAAGACATATATCTAAGGTAACAATTAGGAGCAAAACCAGAATTATAATTTTTACCTCTATGTACATTTTCTTAGTGTTATTATATCACTTATTATCTGCAGAGAAATGATTTTCCAATAAGGCTATGCAAATACAGTAGAACCTCTGTAAGCTGATCACCCCAGAGAACGTAACAAAGTGCTCAACACAAGGAACGAGGCCTAATAAGCTGATTTGTACTTGTGGTGTATGTCCAGTCTATGAAAATTACATCAATTTAAGGAAGTGGTCAATTGATGCTCAATTATGGAGGTTCTACTATAGTTTCTCAAATGAAAAAGAGAAAATCCCTTCAAAATATCTGTAAGACAGTAACATCCAGGGAAACTAAATAGAGAATAGTTCATCTGATTTGCTGGGTTCATGCATTTTAGAGATGAGTTCAAGAATTTAACTGTTGATGAAGTTCTTTGCCATTAGCACTGTTTTTGACTTTAAGCGTGATTTTTAAAAGTAACTGTTTAAATTCAACCTAAAGTCATTTTTATGCATTTTTTCCATGATACCATGAAATGTTTTCAAACAATCTGCATAACAATTTCTGTACTCATAACAATACACAGAAGCTGGTTGGTTCTAATATTTGGGTTTATGTTAATTGGCAGTCCTGAAACTACTTTTTTTTTTTTTTTTTGCAAATTACAAGGTATTTAGCAATAGATCTGAGTGGGATATTAAATGAACCCATTTAACCTAGTCATTAGATCTTTATCCATTCCTATGTTCACAGAAGTTGTTTCTTCTTTCTTTAGCTAGAGAAATTAAAGGCACAGAAAAGTTAATTTTCTATGGAACGAACTGCAAAAACCCAGAACAGGCTTTTCATCTAGTTTATCTACTAGGGAGGCCCCATCAGCTATTCCAGATTCTGCTCTTGTCAGAGAACACAGGAAATCCATGGGTGCACATCTCTCAGGCAGGAGTAAAATCATCCAATGTAGGGTTGTCAATGTGTGGAACTCAAGATTGTGTGGCTGTGAAGTGATCATGGAGTGGATGCTGTCGGTACAGATTGTTATTAGATTCAAATTAACAAGAGGTGCTACTGGATTTAAAAGACAAATGTTTGTGTGTACAAACATTTCTACTTCATTAAAAGGTGGTGAACAGCAATCCCAGATCTGAGACCCGTGGGCTATATGAACTCAGTTAATAAATGTTACATGCTGGACACACGCACACACTCACTAATAGGAGAGTGTTCTGTGTCATGACAATAATTCTACCTAACATAAAATCTTACTAGGTGACAGAGAACATGACACTTTCAATAATTAGTCTGAACAAACAAGAATAGACTGTCAGAGAGATTCTCTGAAGCATAAGCACTCAGACAATAACAACACAATCCCCCAAACCAGGCACAGCTATTGTTACTGTTTTTGTCTTTCTTACCTACAGTCCCTTCCCAAACATCCTCTCCAATGGACTTTAGGGGATTTGTCTTTCCCTGAATTATGTTTAATTTCAAAGTGAGGTTTGGAAGTTCACTTCCCACTGTGAAAGTGAGACACCACCAGGAGTGGCTTGTGACAGCGGGTGAGCCACTCTGATTCTCTCTGCAGTGAGTGACACTCTCGTCCTGAGGGTGCAGCAGCAACTGTGTCACTGGTGGCTTATCCTGTCAATGGCTTTGACACACACCCTGTGTCCTGAATCTTGTCCATTTACCTATTTCCCAGCCAATCTCATTAACTTACTGGTTGAGGTAAAATATACAACCTATACAGTTGTACATCTTTTAAATAAGCATTTTGATAGATTTTGAGACAGGGTAACCTGAGACAGGGTAACTTACAAGAAAAAGGTTTCTGAAAACTTCAGGATTGGGTGTTTGTATCAGGTGAGAGCCTCAAGCTGCTTCCACTCATGGGTGAAGACAGAAAGGAAGACAGCGGGTGGGAGATGATGAGTCAGGAGAAGAAGGGGAGAGGGCCGGCTCTTCTTAACAACTAGCTCTTGTGGGAACAGAGTGAGACCACTTGCCCCTGGGGTGAGTTATGGGAGAGTCACACCACCACTGCAACTCCTCCTTTAGGGCTCCTCTCCAATAGTGGGGATCAAATTTCCACATGATGTTTGAGGAGACAAACATCCGAACTGTAGAATACTGATGGAAACATTACCACAACCAACTTCTGTCTTCCCTGAAAGCTTCCCTACACCCTACGGCAATTCCCTGGTCCCTAATCCCAGGCAATCACTTATCTGCTCTCTGTTACTTCTTTTCTTTTCTTTTCTTTGTGGTTTTTTTTTTTTTTTTTTT
>NW_003852608.1:1752125-1754334 GCF_000181295.1 Otolemur garnettii | reverse complement strand
AAACTCCTGGTCTTAAGTGATTCTCTTGCCTCAGCCTCCCAAGTAGCTGGGACTACAGGCACCCATCACAATGCTGGGCTATTTTTAGAGAAAATAGGTCTACCTCTGGCTCAAGCTGATCTTGAACTTGTAAGTTTAGGCAATCCACCCGCTTCGGCTTCCCAAGTGCTGGAATTACAGGCGTGAGCCACCACACCTCACTCTCTGTCACTTTGAATTGAGCCTGGAGATGGAGAAATTTTATATAAATAGTATTATATAAGAAGAATGTGTTTGTGTCTGTCTTCTTTCACAAAGCAGAAGTATTTTGAGATTCCCATGGGTTGTATCACATGTCAGTAGTTTATTTCTTTTTATTGCTAGGCGTTATGCTGTCCTTTAGATAAGGAACAGTTTGTTTGACCATTCACTTGTTGATGGGAAATTTCAACAATTTCTTTATATTTCATTTTCTTACAACTTTTTAAAAATGTAAAAAATTAAAAAATTAAAAAAATTTAAAAATGTAAAAAAAAAAGAGTAAAATAAACTTTCTTAGCTGACAGGCCCTACAAAAACCAGTTGCAAGCTGGATTTGTTCCGGTCATTTGTTCACTGACTGGCATTTGAGATCTTCCTTCCGTGGTGAGCTGCCAGGCAGAGCCAGAGTAGAGCTCAGCCTATGTTTGGTGTCCTTCACTACTAAGGTAAAACCCTTTTCTACCCGTGAGAGTTTTTCTGTAAGGTAGAATTTTTCTTTAATTTTTTCACGATCATTGAGGGTACAAAGAATTAGCTTATACTGTTTGCATTTGTTAGGTAAAGTCCTCATCATTTTGTCCCACCCCCAAGACATGTGCCATACATTATGACTCCCCATCCTCCCCCTTCCTCTCTTCCCCCTGCTCTCTTGTTCCCTGCCCCCCACCTTTCATTGATTTTGAGTTTTTCTTTTATGTGGATATGTATTAGATCATCTACTGGCTTCACATTAGAATTGAGTACATTGGATTCTTGCTTCTCCATTCTTGTGAACCTTTACTAAGAAGAATGTGTTCCACCTCCATCCTGGTTAATACAAAAGATACAAAGTCTCCATCTCTTTTTAATGGCTGAATAGTATTCCATGGTGTGTGTGTGTGTGTGTGTGTGTGTGTATACATACATATGTATATATATCAAAGCTTCTTAATCTATTCCTGGGGTGGTGGGAACTTAGGTTGTTTCCACATTTTGGTGATTGTAAATTGAGCTGTGATAAACAGTCTAATAAAAAAGTCTTTATGATAAAATGATTTTTTTTTCTTCTGGGTAGATGCCTAGTAATGGGATTGCAGGATCAAATGGGAGGTCTAATTTGAGTTCTTTGAGGATTCATCATACTTCCTTCCAAAAAGGTTATATTGGTTTGCAGACCCACCAGCAGTGTAAAAGTGTTCCCTTCTGTTCACATCCATGCCAGCATCTGCAGCTTTGAGACTTTGTGATGTGGGCCATTCTCTTTGGAGTTAGGTGATACCTCAGGGTGGTTTTGATTTACATTTCTCTGATGATCAGGCATGATGAGCATTTTCTCAAGTGTTTGTTAATCCCCAGGAATGGATTAACAATCTGTGGTATAATCACTCATCTGTCTTTGTCAGAGAAGGTTCTGTTTATCTCTTGTCCAGAGGTAGATGGGATTGTTGGGTCTTTTTTTGTTGATTAATTTGAGTTCTCTGTAGGTTCTAGTTATCAACGCTTTATCAGATTCATGCCCTGCAAATATCTTTTCCCATTCTGAAGGTTGTCTTTTTGCTTTATTTGTTGTGTCCTTGCTGTGCAGAAGCTTTTCAGCCTAATTAAGTCCCATTTGGTAACTTTTGTTTCTGTTGCGATGACCACTAAAGTCTTTGTCATAAAATCTTTCCTCAGTCCAACATTGTTAAGACGTTGTCAAAGTATCCTACCCTTTCTTCTAAGATTCTTTTCATCTCATGCCTTACAGTTAAATCTTTTTTCCATCTTGGGTCAATTTTTGTAAGGAGTGAAAAATGTAGGTCTACTTTCAGTCTTTTACATGTGGTTGTCCAGCTCTCCCAGCACCCCATGAGATTTTCAGTCAGCTAGGACCGTCACTGTTCCTGGCCGTTGTGTTGATAACAAGGACCTAGGAGAGCAAAGGCAGGGTATTTATGTCTCACTGTGCTGTCTCGGATCCTTTCTTTTTTTCTTTCTTTCTTTTTTTTTT
>NW_003852608.1:1750921-1751965 GCF_000181295.1 Otolemur garnettii | reverse complement strand
TTGTTTGGCAGGCCGGGCTGGATTCGAACCCGCCACCTTAGGTGTATGTGGCTGGCGCCTTAGCCACTTGAGCCACAGGGATCCTTTCTGATGGTTCCTCCCTGCCTTGGGTAGTCCCTCCATGTGCATGCCTTCCTCAGTACTCAGCTATACACTCTGGGGACCCTGGGGCTATCTCCAGGTTTCTGTCTCTGGAAGGATCTATCCTTCTGTATTTTGCCCTGTGAGCTCTAGCTGCCTTGCTCTCCCTTGACTCTGCCCGCACTGTGTCCTGGAACCTGTCTCCCCAGCAGTGAGCTAGACAATCGCAGGGCTCTCTTCATTTGTTTCCTGTTGTTGCCTGATGTCCAGACTCATGGAATCCATGGTTTCTTATACTTCATCTGTTTTTTGTATTTCTGACAGGAAGGTAATTCTAGTCCCTGCTACTCCGTCTTGGTTGGAAGCAAAAGTGCCTTTGGTTTCCCTTTGATTCTACCATTCCTCCACCATGCTGTCTCAAAGGCTGAATACTTCTTCTAATAAACGTCCTTGTGCTACGTTGAATAGAGTAGTTGCTGTAACTTACAAACAAGATTTAAGCAGACACAATATATCAGCAGTGTCTGATTAAGATAATTTGGTTTTATTCTACAGGAAGAAGAAAAGCAGTGTTTCGATCTCCTGCTGCCCTTCAGAAATTGGGATTTTAACTTTTTTTATTTCCTTTGCTTTTTTTTTTTTTTTTTTTTTTTTTTTGCCTACTAGCTTCTTAGAATAGAACTGAACTGTGGATTTCTAAAGATCACTATGTAGAGCTCGTCTGTGCAAAACAATTAAGATTTACACAAATCTAATGCAAATTTACATGTATGAAGACATATCAATTATTTCTAAACATACACTCAGGTTTGGTGCCTGTGGCTCAAGTGGCTAAGGCACCAGCCACATACACCTCAGGTGGTGGGTTTGAATCCAGCCTGGGCCCGCCAAACAACAATGACAGCTGCAACCAAAAAGTAGCCGGGCGTTGTGGCAGGCACCTGTGGTCTCAGCTACTTGGGA
>NW_003852608.1:1737796-1750901 GCF_000181295.1 Otolemur garnettii | reverse complement strand
CCCAGGAGTGGGAGGTTGCTGTGAGCTGTGATGCCACAGTATTCTACCCAGGGGGACAGTTTGAGGCTTGGTCTCAAAAATAAAAAAATAAAAAAATAAAACAAACATACAGCCAATATCTCATCTCCTCAATGAAGTGATAAAAATCTGTTATCAATCTCACTTTAGAAGTTCACAAACTTGACTTTTGTACTGTCAAGGGATCAGAGTCATTTAAAGAATCAACAAGCTATGTAATAAATAATTTTTTTTTTTTAGAGATAGAAATTGGGAACTCTTTTCTCTTAGCATTATATTTCTATATTCAGCAGCAGACCAGTCAAGCATGTCAAAGCTTTAAGCTAAGATTTGAGAGGGGAAGAGAAATGATAATTGTAAGTTAAACTTTTGAAAGCATCTGGCAGGTGATGAAGAAAAGTGTGGAGCTGGAAGCATTTAAAGAGCATCAGATCTCTTACAGTGCATGCATGAAACCTTGCTAACTTTTGGTTATAGATGAAGAACAGAATAAAACAATGGAAATTCAGAAATGTATACTTAGAAGAATGCTCAAACATGCAGGTAACCAGCTACTTCATCAATGGTACCAGGCTGATCCTGTATGTGCTGCTGGCCCAGGGTACTTTCCTTCACTGTCCTAAACATCCAGGCTTCTTATTCCAGGACAGCTAAGCTCTTGCAGCGTTTCTTGGTTTAAGGGATGGAGCCAGTAGAGGCCCTGCTAGTGCAGTTCACCTGTCATTACTAGTCTCTTTGCTACTAGCAGGAAGGTGTGCAATGCTTGGAGCTCCTGACTGAACTGCTGGGGTATGAATGCTGCTTCTGCTATAGGAACGGAGCCCTGGAAGGGGATGCTTCTACTTCAAGATCCCATGGTCACTGGTAGACCCCATGACCACTTGCATCATGGCACCTGTTGCTGAGCCTCCTGCTGCTGTTGGGGAATGTCTGACCAAAATCAAGGTTATGCCCAAGCCCACTAGGGAAAATAGAAATAATAACCTTCAAATGCCTTGAAAGGGGTCTGAGAAAGAAAAATCTGTGTATCTAGGCATTGTATAGCTGTCACACAAAAGACGCAGTGAAACCCAAAGATGCTGCTTTTGCCCTTCTAATTTCTCATTATCAACATGACACCCAGAACTGGAGTCACAGTTTGTTCTTACCTGACCGGGTTTCCCTGCCTTGTCTCTGAGTGTTACTCCTCTGTCCAGAGGTAAGTGCACAGATGTCTACATGATCAGCCCTCATATTGCAGTAAGGAAAATATTTTATTTTTACCATGCTAAAAGTTAAGAAAAGATTTGGTTAGGGAAAAAAATCTAACTTTCTCATAATTCTGCCAGGTTGATTGGCCCACACCTGTAAACCTAGCACTCTGGAGTTCAAGATGAGCCTGAGCAAGAGTGAACCCCTGTCTCTACTAAAAATGGAAAAACTCGACGGGCATCATGGTGGGTGCCTGTAGTCCTAGCTCCTCAGGAGACTGAGTCAAGAGGATCCCTTGAGCCCAGGAGTTTGGGATTGCTGTGAGCTATGATGGCATGGCACTCTACCAAGGGTGGCAAAGTGAGACTCCATCTTAAAAAATAATAATAATAAAATTTAAAAAAAAATAGAAAAACTGTTCAGGCATTGGGGCAGGCACCTCTAGCCCCAGATACTCGGGAGGCTGAGGCAAGAGGATCACTTGAGCCCAAGAATTTGAGGTTGCTGTGAGCTTTAATGGCATGGCACTGTACCACAGGTGACAAAGTAAGACTGTGTCTCAAAAATAAATAACAAAATAAATAAATTCAAATAAAAATAAATTTACTCATAGTTCCAACATTCAAAGAAAAAAATCAGTTTTAACAACTCTGCATCTGTACAATGATTTTTCCATGTATACATATCTATGTATGTATATGTGTGTGTGTATGTGTGTATATATATGTCTTTATATATACTTTTTTTACTAATATAATTAACTTGCTTTTTGAGGTTAATGCACTGTGGACATTAATTCAGTGAAACGATGTATACCTACATTGTCATGTTGCAAGACTACATAGAGTTTAATTTTCTAGATTAGAAGGTGAAAAACTTCGTCTTAAAGGCAAGCTACCAAATATTTTTGGCTTTGTGGACCACGTGTGGTTGTTACTGTTGACGGCCCACCCTCTTCCTCCTCTTCTTTTCTTCTTTTTCTTACACAAATTTAAAAATGTGAAAGCCACTCTCAGATCATGGGCCACTGCTTAGATATACCATGATTACAGACTAACTAGGATTGTTTCCGTTATTTGCTAATAACCTCACTGTAAGAGTAAAATTGGAACAGTCTTAATTTGTAAAATGTATTATTTCTTTGAACTCTACTTCCAGCCTCTGCATCATTTTACTGCTAGTTCAAATTTTCTCCCTAGGTGAAACGGCCTTTATTTCTGCTCTAACAATTTTGTTAATTTGATACAAAAAGGTTACAACATATTATTATAATGATTAATTGAATGCACCTTTACTTGGAGCCAATTAAATTCACTGCAACATATTAGTAGCCAATTTGACGAGTGGTTTGAGCAAAATGAGCCCTCAATTCAAAACAGAAAATATTAGTAATATCATTTAATCTGTCCTTGTACAGCACTTTATAGAACAACTTTAACATGAGGCAAATCTTAAGTTTTGGCAGCATAAAATTTTTTGACGCAATAGTGTCCAAAAATATTTGGTGGTAAAAAATGAAATTGAATATGTTGATCTCCCAAATAATTTCTCTGCCCTTAAGGTAACTGCAGGCTACTTCCTGTCATGAAAATATTCCAGTTAACTTCCTTTACATGAATTTTAAATGACCTTCCTGCAGAATCTGATTCACAGGACTGATTCTGAAGAATAATTCTATGCTGTTGGAAGAAAGTGGCTCAAAATTAGACTTGCCGAATGGCTGCAGATGCTGATGGAGTTGTAAAGAAATTGACTATGAAGATTGAAAATATAGCATATAAGTTTTATAGGTCCTTAATACTCATAGTTCTGGAATATTTGGAAATTATTTAGGTGACTAGTCTCTGTCAGACACTGTTCTGAGTTCTGGGGCTACGTTCGTGGACAAAGCTCCTGCTGTCGGGCCTCACCACCCAGTGGAGGGAGAGTCTCCTTGAAATGAGCAAATTCATAAGATCCAGCAAGGCCTGACTTTACCTTGGCCTTAGGCGCTCGGAAACTGTGACTTTAAATTAAACATGTAACAAAATCAGTTTTATCATAGGTTAACAGGTATAAACAAGAATTAAGTTCTTATGGCATAGTTTTGGTCACAAAATATATCCTACTTCTAAATAAACACCAGAATCACTTGTGATATTAAATACTAAAATAAATGTGAGCAATATATACATTTAAGAAAGACTAATGAAAATAAGTAAAGATTATTATTTACTCAGTTATTCTTTTTTTTTTTTTCTTTTGAGACGGAGCCTCAAGCTGTCCCCCTGGGTAGAGTGCCATAGCAGCACAGCTCACAGCAACCTCCAACTCCTGGGCTCAAGGGAGTCTCCTGCCTCAGCCTCCCAAGTAGCTGGGACCACAGGCGCCCGGCACAATGCCTGGCCATTTTTTGGTTGCAGCCATCACTGTTGTTTGGCGGGCCTGGGCTGGGGATTCGAACCCACCACCTCCTGGCTGGCACCTCAGCCGCTTGAGCCACAGGCACCGAGCCTACTCAGTTATTCTAGTTCAAGGTCACGGGTGAGACCTGACTTGGCCAGGCCGCCATTCCCTCACAGGGAACACTCACACACATGCACACTCACACACACCCCCACACCTACCTCTCACCCCCACACTCACACTCACACCCCCACACTCTCAGACACAAACATTTTTATACCCACGCTCACACCCCCCACACACACATACACTCGCTCACACCCCCACACTCACTCAGACACCCATATTCACACTCATACTCACTCACACACATGGTCATACTCCCACACTCACACACACACTTACACCCACACTCACACACCCCCACACTCATGCATACACCCATACTCACTCACACATCCACACTCACACCCCCATACTCACAACCCCACACTCACATCCACACAGTCACACCCCACACTCACACACAACCCACACTCACACACCCACTCTAACTCACACACACACACTCACACACACACACACACACACACATTCATGTAAAGAGGCCAAGTCATCTAACAGGTGGGGACATGGGGGGAAATAAGAGGGCTTGGAGGAAACCCAGGCAGATGCAGGGCGAACAGGCAATTCCACACAGTGGCCCCAGCCAGGAGGCAAACTATTTTCCTTATCAGTATTTCAATAAAACGGCACTATTAAATAAACTGCTGTACAGTGAGAAGGTCTGTGAATTAACGTTTACTCCCACCTCAGAAAGGAGGGATATGAAAGCTTAGCTCTCATTGTCAAGGTAATATTTGTGCTGAGAGCTAAAGAAATTAAGGCATTGGTGGTGCAGGCACAGTGGTAGGGACGACTCAGGCAGAGCAGACTGGTGCTGTGAGTCCAGTGCAGAGAAGGCCCCTGGCACTGCCCTGGCACTGGATCAGAGACAGGCACTAGGAACTGAGTTCAGAGAAGCCAAACCCTGGGGGCCTGGGGGCTACATAAGGGCTTGGTTCACTATAAGTATGATAGAAAGTCATTGGAGGGGAATAGGCAGAGAAAAGCCAGGATCACTTAGGAAGAATTCCCACCGGAGGATCTTGTGGAGAAGATGGGTCTTGGTGGGAGCAGGAATAGTCATCAGAGCCTTTGAAAATAACTCAAGAAAGGGGTAATCGTGACTTTACTCGGGTACTGATGCCTGAAGGTGGTGAGAGGGGCTGGTGGGAGAAGTGGCGTGTGAGAGACATTGAGGGGAGTTACGGAGGAATTTCCTTCCTACTGATTTTCTTACTTCACTGTTTTCCCCAAAACAATGTGAAGTCCTTGAACACAGGGGACCTCATTTGCTACTACAACTGGCAGGATGCCTTAGCCTTGCACTAAATAAATTGTTGAAGGAATGAATAAACATGAGAGTATAAGAAAGTCACACTCAGAAGGATCTACACCACTGTTCTCACAGCATGTTCATGTGAAGGGGAATTGTGTCTAATCCTTTATAGCAAACTAACGTCATTCATTTGGATTTTATTGCAGGGGGCTTCTTACAAATTTAATTTATGAATTGTTCAAATGCAATTTCACAAGAATTCTGAACATAGGAAACGTGCCAAGTTTTATGCTTGTGTGGATTTAAATAACACAATGAAGATTATTTCAATCAATATTAAGGTTTCTTGAGATGTCTGCATAATTTTGATGTTTAAGACATATGTTCTAGTCATTGTAATGTTGAAGTCTGGAAAATCAACCCAAAGGAAAATAAGAAATGAGACATTTATTCATTTATTAAATAGTCAGTAAACATTTACTTGGTGAACAGCACTGCTCTATGCTCATAGATCCTGCCTTCAAAAAGCTGACAATCAAGAAATAGAAATAGGGCACTTAGAGACATATCTCATTTGATTGTGCTTTGCTGTATGGTCACGTTACAAATTGAAGGTTTGTGACAACCCAGTGTTACCTACGTCTACCAGAACCATTTTCCCAAGGGCGTGTTGACTTACTGTCACTGTTCTCACATTTAGGTAATTCTAGAACTTTTTCAAACTTTTCTATTATTATCTCCGTTATGGTGATCTGTGACCAGTGATCTTTGTTGCTGTTTTTTTCTTTCTTTTTTTCTTTATTAAATCATAGCTGTGTACATCAATGCAATCATGGGGTACAATGTGCTGGGTTCATATATAATTTGAAATATTTTCTTCAAACTGGTTAACATAGCCTTCATGGCATTTTCTTAGTTATTATGTTAAGATATTTATATTCTACATTTAGCAAATTTCACATGTACCCTTGTAGGATGCACCATAGGTGTGGTCCCACCAATTACCCTCCCTCCAGCCATCCTCCCCCCTCCCCTGTCCTACCCTCCCTCTCCCCTTTCCCCATATTCTTGGGCTATAATTGGGTTATAGCTTTCATATGAAAACTATAAATTAGTTTCATAGTAGGATATGAAAAAGTATGGATACTTTTTCTTCCCTTCTTGAGATACTTTGCTAAGAAGAATATGTTCCAGCTCCATCCATGTGAACATGAAAGAGGTAAAGTCTTCATCTTTCTTTAAGGTTCCATAATATTCCATGGTGTACATATACCACAATTTATTGATCCATTCATGGGTCGATGGGCACTTGGGCTTCTTCCATGACTTAGCAATTATGAATTTGGCTGCAATAAACATTCTGGTACAAATATCTTTGTTATAATATGATTTTTGGTCTTTTTTACTATTTTTTTCAAACTAACATGAGGTTACAATTTTTAGGTTACATCATTCTCATTTCTAGGGTAAAGTTCCATTTGTAGAAGAGCCTCTCATTCATGGGGTGTGTTTATATCCTCACAATGTGCAAAATGTGATCTTTGATGTTATGCTTGTCATTGGTTCAAGTGCCGTGATCTACAGCCTGAGATGGAGAACTTAGTCAACAAAAGTTGTATGTTACCACTGTTCCAGCAGCTAGCAGTTCCTCCATCTCTCTCCTTCTCCCCAGACCTTTGTATTTTGTGAGACGAAACACTATTGAAATTACACCTGTAAAGAACACTGAAGTGGCTTCTAAGTGTCCAAGTGAAGAGTCTTATGTTTCACTTTAAGTCAACAACTGGCAGTGATTAAGCTTGGTGAGGATAGCATGCTGAAAGCTGAGGTAGGTCAAAAAGTAGACCTCTTGCACCAAACACTTAACAAAATTTTGAATGCGAAGGGAAAGTTGTTGAAGGGAATTAAAAGTGCTTCTCCAGTGCATAATAAGAAAGCCAAGTAGCCCAACTGCCAACATGGAGAAAGTTTGTGGGATCTGGATAAAAGATCGAGCCGGCCATGGCATTCTTCTCAGACTCTTAGGAATTATGCTAAGTATAATTATACTCAGACATAATTATACTGTCTGAGCAAAATGGAGCATCGAAACCTGGATGACAGCAAATTTGTTTACAGCATGATTTACTAAATATTTTAAGCCCACTGTTCAGACCTAGTATTCAGGAAAAAGAGATTCCTTTCAAAATTTTATTGTTCATTGACAATGCACCTGTTCACCCAAGAGCTCTGATGGATATGTGTAAGATTGATGTTATTTTCATGCTTGTGAACACAACAACCATTCTGCAGCCCATGGCTGAAGGAGTAATTTCTACTTTCAAGTCTTATTATTTAAGAGATACATTTCATGAAGCCATAGCTCCCAGAGAAAATGATTCCCCTGATGATTGAAAACCTGCTAGAAAACAGTCACCATTCTAGATACCATTGAGAACATTATGATTCATGGGAGCAGGTCAAAATACAGTAAAGTCTCCATAGCTGACCAGGTCCACATTAACCTAATTTTTGTAGACTGGATGCACACTGCATATATATATCAGTTCAGTAAGCCTAGTTCCTTATGGTCATATAGAGGTCAAACCACCTCTATATGTTAATCAGTTTGTTACAGTCTCTTGGCTGGTCAACTTACAGAGGTTCTGCTATATCAATATCAAACGGAGTTTGGAAGAAGTTGATTCCAACTCTCTCGGATGACTTTGAAGGACTCCAGGCTTCAGTGGTGAAATAACTGCAGACATGGTGAAAATAGCAAGAGAAGAAGATTTATTACGGAAGATAGGACTAAATTGCTGCAATCTCATGATAAAACTTGAATGGACAAGGAGCTGCTTCTTATAGATGGGCAAAGAAAGTGAAATCTTGAGATGGAACCTATTCCTGATGAAGATACTATGAACATTCTTGAAATGATAAACAAAGAATTAGAATATTAAATAAACTTAACTGATAAAGAAGCAGCAGGGTTTGAGAGGATTGGCTACAATTTTGAATGAAGGTATCCCACAGGCAAAACACTATCAAACAGCATCACAAACTACAGAGAAATCTTTCACAAAGGAAGAGGCAATAGATGCAGTAATTTTCATTGGTGTCTTATTTTAAGAAATGCCACAGCCACCTCAACTTACAGCAACCATCACCTTGATCAGTCAACAGCCATCAACATTGAAGCAAGAACTTCCACCAGCAGAAAGATTAAGCCTTGGTGAAGGCTCAGGTGATTATTAGCATTGCTTAGCAATAAAGTAATTTTATTGAGGTATATACTTTTTTTAGACGTAATGCTATTGCACACTTAATGGATTAGGTGTAGTTTAAACATGACTTTTATATACACTGGGGAAACAAAAAAAATTCTTGTAAGTCAGTTTATTGTAATATTTGCTTCATTGTGGTATTCTAGAGGTATGGCTTTACTTCAGTAATCAGTAATTGCTCCAGTAATTGCTGGTAGAAAATGATGGATGGATTTAAGAGCTAGAGCATTGTGGTGATTTTGTGACTGGTGACTTGGTGCAAGTGTGAGGGACACCATGAGTGAAAACAAAGAGATCAGCAGCACACGCATCTCATATAAAAGTCTATAAAAAACAGAAAACAACCCAGCATGCCTGAAATGCTGACTGAATTATATAAGAATTGAGATAAATAGGCTATAAAAGAAGATTAGCATAAAAGTCAAGAGGAATATAAGAAAATGAACTCTGTGACTCATATTACTTCTCCAGCAGTGGGTACTCTTAATATCTGTTCACCTCAGAGATTTCAAGGTTGCTTAGCTCAGAACCCCACCTCATGCCCCACTGAGGGAAGGTATCCAGGGTCCACTCCCCACTCTGTGTATCCCGAGTCATCCTACGTGGGATGATCAGAACAGGTCATGGGGTCGTGGAGCACAGATGGTTCAGTCAATGGAGTAAATGCTGAAAGCAGACCATGTGATTCTTTACCAGGAGTGATGGGGTAACCATGGGTGCAGTACTGGGTAGAGATTCTCTGCTCCCTGTGGCTTCTCAGCCCTGAAACTATAACTCTTATGTTGCCGGGAGCAAGGTCCACTTACCTTACTCATCCTAGAAAATAGGTCCTCCTATCCTAGACATCTTCCTTGGAATGAGTTCCAGGACAGCTGGGGGTAATTTCTGCTTGCCCTCTTGAATCCTATGATACCCTTGGAATCTAAGGAAAATCCTTTTCCTTATAAACTTCTAGAGACATACATTCTCTTTATGAAATTTCTTCTCTATGTACCCAGCAAGTTTGTGAATCTATTATATTCACATCCCAAGTCACTGGGAACTTCACAGAAAAAGTTTCTTTTTTTTAATCAGGTTGAGATTAATTTTTGCAGTCTCCCTGAAAATGAAGCAAAATATTTGCATTCTTTTCTTCTGGTAGAGCAAACAAAGGCAGACAAACAAACCAGTTTCTATAAGAAAAAAGTGCATCCCCTTATCCTGCCATATTTATAAAAGCAAACAATGTAAAACACCAAAAAACCATTAATAAAGAACTGGGTAAATTAGTTAGATAGGTGATGGTATATTTATTTAGTTGAATTTTCTTATCTATGGTAAATTAAAACAGAACAGAGATTACCTTGAAGGGAGGGAAGTATACTGAGTGGGTAATTTCTTGGGAGTGGGAAATAGAAGTGTTCTCTATCTTGATCTTGGGTAAGGTTAAAAATTATATATATTATCTGTACATATAAAATCTTCAATATAGATATACATAATCTTCAAGTTATATTTTTATTAGTTTATCTCTTAAAGAGATTTATGCCTTTTACTCTATGTAGAATACCACCATAAAAATTGTCTCTGACAGAATCAACAAAAGTAAGAGATAATGTAGATTTATATTCATTTACTTGGAAAGTTGCCTATAATATATCATTTAGGATATAAAGGGATTTAGCACACATACTTGAGAGAAAGAGAGGGAGATTAGGTATTCATAGAAAATAATCTGAAGAAATATGAACAAACCATATTAATATTTATTGTTGATAGAAACATTTATGGTGATTTTTTAATTAATATGTTGTATTTTTTACAGCATTTAAGTTTTTATAATCACCTATTACTTTTATAATAACACAATATTTTGTTTTAGAAAATAAAAAGGCAGTACCAAATGTGTAGAAAACTGGAACTAGAGCTTACAAGGGTTATTAGTGCCCCGTAGGAGGACAGTGGGTGCTCTGGGGGGCATGGGTAGCAGGTGAGAGACTCCAACTCAGGGAGCAAAGCCATGATGCTGGCTCTGCCTCCTTCCCCTCACCAGAGATGCTGCAGCCCAGGCTCAAACTGTGGTTCTTCTAGGGCCGTAATGCTCACCACGACTTTCCTTTCTGAATCTGTCCACTGCTTGGCTTTGTGGTTGAAAGTGGGCCAACTAGATAACATTTCCACTTTGTAGAAGTACTGCTTACACTAAACAACCTGAGCAAAAGCATCCACTGACAATGACCAAATTAAGTCTGGTTTTAAATAACCATAGCAGCATATGCTGGATATCATGCTTGCAGCAAAAAGAACAGAACAATTTCTTCCTTATTTCCAGAACATTGGTAGAAAGGCATAAGCAAACATTTCAGAGGATGAACTTTATATTCTTAGATGTAGCCTATGTACTTGTTCAAATGGACCATATTTTACAAATATAGGCTTTTTCTGAAAAACAATATCAACCCAGAGAGTATCCCTCTCCAATCTGAAAGTGATTCAGGATTAATAATAACACCTAACATTTGTAGATCATTTGGGTAGCACCTGTGGCTCAAAGGAGTGAGGCACCAGCCCCATATACAGGAGGTGGTGGGTTCAAACCCAGCCCCAGCCAAAAACTGCAAATAATAATAATAATAACACCTAACATTTGTAGAGCATTTTATAGTTACAAAACTTTCCATGAATATTTTTAGGTATGATCACCATCTCAACCCTATGAAATCAATTTTATTATTCCACTAAGGAAAAAACCTGACTGCAGGACCAAGATTTACTTAGCTAAAGTTACTTGTCTGCTGAACATGAAGGTTGGGCAAGACCTAGGTCTTCAGACTCTAGGTGGTCAGCCCCTTCAGCTTTATCACAGCTGCCTGCTCACATGTGTGTACACACACACACACACACACACACACAGAGCTATTTTTCAGTCACATGACACTAAGTGTTCTTGTCCATGCTTCCACATACCTTAGCATTTGATCGATTGAAATGGTAACCAACCTATGTACACAAAAATTTCAATTAGGACCAAGAGTTTTTAGCCAAGTAAGAAGATTTTACCATTTCTGATCTCTGAAAACTAGAACTGCCTTGAAAGACTATTCTTTCAAATGTGACGGTTGATCACCCACAATCTTGTCTTTAATTTGATAGAAGGTCATATAAGAAAGAACATTATCTTTTCTATTGCTTTGGCACCTACTCCCCGCTGCTCACGGTACAGTGAGTGGGCTGGCAGGCCCAGGGCTCAGGGCTAGTTTTACCTCAAGCTGCATCTCCTTAGCAGAGGAGCGTAACATCCTTGAGGATCAGTTTCCTGACCTGTGAAATGAAGGAAATAGTATCTACCCTGCATATTCCCAGGAGTACTGTGTAAGACAAATTAGGGAAATTAGACAGCATATGGGAGACTGCTTTTCAATTGTAACGTATTGTAAAAATTTGAGGCACAAAATGCCTTCTGGGTGGCTGTGTGTAACTCTTTGTGCTTCGTCATAAATGTTTTAATAGAAGGGTTCTTTTTAAAATCTAAGACAACTGAAAGAAAAGAACAATCTATCTTTAAATAACACAAAATTCTCTTTTATAACTCAAATGAAAACACTGAGTCAGTGGATCTTGATGAATTTTAAAGTGACAAATAAAACTGAGATAAATAATAGTATATTAAAGTATATTATTCAAAATATACTGATTAATTTTGAATTCAAATAGAAAGCTAAGTTTTTTAGGAGTAGAATTAAATAAGACCCCTCTCATATAAATTTTACTAAACGTTGCTTCTTTTTAGTGCCCACCATTGTTGGTACTGACTAATAAAATTAAGTAACAAATGACAGAATTTTGTTTATTTTTCAAAAACGGTGAATTTGGGTTTTTTTTTTTTTTTCAGTAGCAACACGGTAGAAGCTGCAGATGACACAGCTATAATGGCTCAATCTCACTTCTGAGACATGTGAAGTGCTAAGAACTTGAGTGAATCACATAATAACTTACTTGCTTCACTGACAGCTCTGTAAGAAAAAGAATAAAGAGACTGAATTAGCTCTGCAAAGCAGATTATACCCTGTGGCCACAAAGTATTCAATGGAGACTTTTTTGGAAAGAATAATAAACTTTACTGATTACAGGAATTTATTTATAATAAGAAAATGCAAAGAGTGTTAAACTTGATTTTAATTTTGTTTTGTATCACAGGGGACACCCCTATACTACAAACAACCTATTACTTGAAATTCAAATTAAGTAAATTGATCTGCAGATAAGACCAAAAAGTGGCAGAGCATGGATGTGCTATGTGCTGGTCTTACGGTGACCTCAAACACATGCTTTTCACCACCACATATAATGAGGCAAAACTTGTTTTATTAACACTCCACTTCATGGTACTTCACACGCGTTGCACTTCTTACAAGTTGAAGGTGGGTGGCAACCCTGCGTAGAGCAAGGCCAATAGCACCATTTTCCAAGAGCACATGCTCATTTTGTGTCTGTGTCACATTCTGGCAATTTTTGCAATTACCAAGCTTTCACATTACTACATCTGTGATGAGTGATCTTTGATGTTACCATAAAAATTGTTTTGAAGGTACCATGAATTGTGCCCAATAAGATGGTGAACTTAACAGACAAATGTGTGTGTTCTGACTGCTGCCCCAACTGGCTGTTCCCTCTCTCTCTACCTCTCCTCAGGCTTCCCTATTCCCTGAGATGCAACAATATAGAAATTAGGTCAGTGAATAACTCCACAGTAGTTTCTAAGTGTTCAAGTGAAAGGAAGGGTCATAGGTTTCTCACTTTAAAGTAAAAGCAGGACCTAAGCTTTGTAAGGAAAGCATGCTGAAAGCGGAGATGGGCTGAAAACTAGGACTCTGTGCCAAATAGC
>NW_003852608.1:1733049-1737299 GCF_000181295.1 Otolemur garnettii | reverse complement strand
TGGTACACTGAATATTTTAAGACCACTATTGAGAGGTACTGTTCAGAAAAAAATTTTTTTCCACTCAGGGAGATACTGCTCATTGACAATGCACCCAGTCACCCCTGGCCTCTGACCGAGATGTAAAGGAGATCATGTTGTTTTCATGCCTGCTAACACATTTCATAAGGCTATAACTGCCATATATAGTGATTTCTCCAATATAGATCTGGAAAAAGAAAATTGAAAACCTGCTGGAAAGGATTCACTATTCTAGATGCCATCACGGGAAAAGGTCAAAATATCAACACTAACAGCACTTTAGAAGAAGCTGATTCCAACCCACATGGATAACTTTGAGGAGTTCAAGATTTCAGTGGAGACAATAACTGCAGATGTGGTAGAAATAATAAAAAAGGAAGAATTAGAAGTGGATCTTAAAGATGTGACTGAATTCTTGCAATCTCTTGGTAAAATTCTAATAGATGAAGAGGTGCTTCTTATGAATGAGCCAAGAGAGCAGTTTCTTGGAATGGAATCTACTCCTGCTGAAAATGTCATGAACATTATTGAGGTAATAACAAAGGATCTGGACTATTTCATAAACTTAGTTGCTAAAGTAGCAGCAGGTATTAAGAGGACTGACGCCAGAAAGAAGTTCTACTGTGGATAAGAGCCATCAAATAGCATGGAATGTTACAAAGAAATCTTTTGTAAAAGGGAGAGTCAGTTGATTGAAGAAGTAAAGCAAGCTTTATTGTTGTCTTACTTTAAGAAATTGCCACATCTACCCCAACCTTCAGCAACCATCACTCTGATCAGTTAGAAGCTATCAGTATCAAGGAAAGATCCTCTACCAGCAAAAAGATTACAACTCACTGAAGGCTAGAGTAACCATCAGCATTTTTTAGCAATGAAGTATTTTTAATTAAGGAATGTGTATGCATAGTATTTTTAGACAATGCTATTGCATACTTAACTGACTATAGTATAGTATTTGCACTGAAAAACCAAAAACTTTGTGTGACTCATTTTATTGCAATATTCACTTCCCTGTAATGGTGTGGTGCTAACTCACAATGTGTCTGAGTTGTGCCTCTGATGGCTATGGGAAATAGCAGTACATTAAAGTAGAACATTCTCCCTGGCACTATTTCACACTGGCCAGAAGTCTCCAGTGGCCTATTACAGTATCCTGTATCACTCAGTTGAAAACTATAACTAATAGCGCTGGTGAAGATAGATATCCTTATCAAATTAATGGTTTATAATCTGAAAATAATAGCAAATAAATTGAAAGGCAGATCAATAAACAGAATAAAAGTTTATAGTCCAGCATTATGATCTGAATTAAACAAAAATATAACAGCAATAAAAATTAAGTCCACCATTGAGGTTACATAAATTATTGGCATAAAATAGAATGGGAAAACCTGCTTTAATCACAGTTTTAGAGGAGAAATGCCATTTTTTTTATTGCTCTATATTCCTATGTGGTGATACCTCTAACATGGTGACATTCCTGGTAGTATCATCTCATGATTTATGGGGGTAGCAATCACAAATTCATGAATTAAGTGCAGCTAATATTCCATAAATATGTAAATACCAAAAAGAAAAATCTTCCTTCTCTATGCCATGTCATTGCAAGAGGGAAATTAAGGGTAAGTGCCTCTAAGCTACAAAGCTGAATTTTTCATGACAGCACTCTTGTGATGCCCAGGTTCATGAGAGCCAAGTATAAGCAGCAGTGAGCCCCTCTCACTTAAGCCATCTGCTTCAAAGTAGCTTATGTCTGGAATAAATCTCCATTCATGTGTCTTTTGTGTGTGTGTCATTCTCAGTTTGTCCAACATCATGTGGGCAAAATGGAATTATTTGTCGTGTCCCCTCAAACTTAAATATATCTAACATTTCATGTGAAATAACTTAAAAGCATCAAAACGTAGCCAAGAATATAGCAGATTTAAAGGTAGGAAATAATAGTCATTTAAATATGTGAAGTACTCTCTTTTAGAACATGGATTATTCTCTGTTGCCTCAGAGGTTAACAAAGTTTACTAAATACAGAAACAAATATCTAGCAATTACACAGGAAAAAGAGCATTCATTCATTCATATATTCATCTACCATGTGGCAAACACAGGATGAGGTCCTGAAGGTACAGCAGTGAAGGTGACCAGCCTGACCCCCACTTGGTGTTTGCTGTTTAGATGACACAACAACCTGGAAATCACAATGCAGTGGGCGAGGGCTCTTATGCGGGAGCACGGTGCAGCGGGCGAGTGCTGTTACGCGGGAGCACGATGCAGTGGGCGAGTGCTCTTATGCGGGAGCACGGTGCAGCGGGCGAGTGCTGTTACGGGGGAGAACGGTGCAGCAGGCGAGTGCTCTTATGCGGGAGCACAGTGCAGCGGGCGAGTGCTGTTACTCGGGAGCACGGTGCAGCGGGCGAGTGCTGTTACAGGGGAGCACGGTGCAGCGGGCGAGTGCTCTTATGCGGGAGCACAGTGCGGCGGGCGAGTGCTGTTACTGGGGAGCATGGTGCAGCGGGCGAGTGCTGTTACAGGGAAGCACAAGAGGACATGCACAATAGACCACCCAACTCACTCCAGCCTGTGTGAGAACCCCGAAGGAAGTAATATTAAGTCAACAACAAAACATACTAATGATCTAAGTGCAGGAAGTGAAGACTGAGCAGTGTTCTGGGCAGTTAGGAACAGCACATGTGAAGAGCAGAGGCGTTCGTCCTAAAGATAGTGGGAAATCATTGAAAGTAGAACTGTACCAAAATCAAGTTTGTACTTTTAAGATCACAGTAACTGTTCTGTGAAGCATGGAAGGTGGCATGGGGAAGGGCAGATGCAGGTTGATGAAGAGAGCTGCAGAGATTTGGGGTGTGAGGTGTTGAGCTCCCCATCATCTGCAAGTTTTTGAGGAGATGTTAAATGACCATCCATTTGTCAAGGGTGTAATAAGTGAGCCTCGCAGTTTGACTGAGATACAGTCATCACTACAGACATTACTGCCTATAGACGCCTTCACTGCACTCAGTTGACTAGAACTGGGTAAAGATCACTGTGTGTTGACATGGAGTGCTGGCTAAGGTTCAGCCAAATGACTTGGGTTTTGTCTGGTGAATTTCTGATGTGGAGGTGTCAAGGACATAGTAAGTGTGGCAGCATAAATTTTTTGATGTATCTATTTTCAAAACTGATATAGTGACTTGGAATTTAGTATTCTCTAAAGAACTTTAAGAGACAGATTTGTTATCAGGAGCCTCTAGATAAGTGGAAGCACACTGCCTAAATTATGACTGATAGTTCTGCTGATGTATCACATTTAAAAGTTTGTCCCTTTATATTTTTAACCCAACAAAATTTTAAAAAATGCATATGGTTTATTAAATTAGATAAAACCAAAATATTTGTAATATTTTACAAAAAAAAAAAAAACCCATCAGTCTTCTGCTCATCCTCAAACCCTGTTCTTCAGTGACATTCACTTTTCACTCTTTTAGCTGTTTATTCTGGCATTTTCCTCTCCTATCTATTCTGCTATTTATTTATTTAGATTTCAGATTAATAAGAGGGTACATATCATTAGGCTTATTGTTTGCATTTGTCGGATAAAGTCCAAGTTGTAGCTGTGTCCTTCAACCAGGAAGTGTGCCATGTATTCCCCACATAGTTCCCACTGGGTAGGAACCTGCAAAACTCCTTCTACCCCTCCTTAAATGTGAATTTATCTCTCATGTAGGCACCTAGTTGTTAATCCACCAGTTTCAAATTAGTATTGAGTACATATGATACTTCTTTTTCCATTCTCTTTTTTTTAGATTTTTTTATTAAATCATAGATGTGTACATTAATGCAATAACGGGGTACAGTGTGGTATTTTCATATACATTTTGAAATACTCTTATGGAACTGGTCAACGTAGCCGTCATGTCATTTTCTTAGTTATTGAGTTCATACTCTGCTTTTAGAAAGATTCACTTGTACCATTGTAAGATAAACCATAGAAGTGACCCCTCTAGTCACCCTTCCTCCACTCATCCAACACTCTCCCCTCCCCTCTCTCTCTCCCCTTCCCAAATTCTAAGGCTATAATTAGGTCATAACATTCCTATGAAAGCTATAAATTAGTTTCAAAATAGGACTGTGTACATTGTTCTTCCATTCTTGAGATACTTTGCTAAGAAGAATATTTTCCAGTTCCATCCATGTAAACATGAAGGAGGTAAAGTCTTCATCTTTCTTTAGGACTG
>NW_003852608.1:1719174-1726249 GCF_000181295.1 Otolemur garnettii | reverse complement strand
TATCCAACACTACCAAAAGAGTGTTAAAATCTCTGACTATGATGGAACTGGGAGAGATCGAGTTGCTCATGCCTGTTAGACTATCTCTTATAAATTGAGGTGCATTCATTCTGGTTGGGTGCATAGATATTAATAATTGAGATCTCATCATATTGAGTATTGCCCTTAACAAATATAAAGTGGCCATCTTTATCCTTGATTACTTTTGTTGGTTTGAAACCTATTGTATCTGCAAACAAAATTGCAACACCTGCCTTTTTCTGCTTTCCATTTGCCTGGAATATAGATGACCATCCCTTCACTCTGAGTCTGAGTTTCTGCATCCAATCAGCCAATCTGTGCCTCTTTAGAGGACAATTTAAGTCATTCACATTGATTGAAATTATTGATAAGCCTGATAAAATTTTATGTATCAATTTTTTTGAAAATCCAGTGGACATTTTTAATCTTTTCGCCACTATGGAAGTTAGAATTTGATCAATAGTTTCTGAGTTAATTTACTTTTGTGGTGGATGATTGCACTGGTCATAATGGAAGATAGGTCTGAGAATATCCTGGAGAGCTGGAGAGCTGGTTTAGTTATGGCAAATTTCTTCAACATATGAATGTCATTAAAGTATTTAATTGCTTCATCATAGATGAAACTCAGTTTAGCTGGATACAGGATCCTGGGTTGAAAGTTATTTTGTTTTAGGAGATTAAATGTGTATACCACCCTCTTCTGGCCTGGATGGTTTCAGCAGAGAGATCTACAGTCATTCTAATATTCTCCCCCTTGTGGGTTATGGTTTTCTTATGTCTAGCTGCTTTCAGGATTTTCTCTTTCACATTAACTTTAGTGAAGTTAATTATGATGTGTCTGGGGAATGTCTTATTTGGGTTGAGTAGTGCTGGGATTCTGAAGCTGTCTGCTATCTGAATTTCAGGGTCTCTTGTCATATCTGGAAAGTTCTCATTCATAATTTCATAAAGAAGAGCCTCTGTGTTTTGTGAAGCAACTTCATCGCCTTCAGGGATTCCTGTAAGATGAATATTAGTTTTCTTTGAATTATTCCAGAGCTCTCTGAGAGAATGATCCATTTTTACTTTCCATTTCTGTTTCTCTTTGGATGCTTGGACACGTTCAGAAACTTTATCTTCAATGTGTGAGATCCTTTCTTCTGCCTGCTGCATTCTATTACAAGAGATTATACCATATTTTTCAGATCTTTGAGGGCTGCAATCTCTTGCCTTAATGTTTCAAAATCTTTGGTGGTTTTGTCTTTGAATTTGTTGAATTCTTGAGTGAACTTTTGGAATGCTTCTTGAATTTCTAATTCTATCTTTGCCTCTATTCTATTAATCCTAGTGAATCAGTTACTCTTGGTTGAAGTCTCAGCTGTGGAGAAATACCAGCAATTAAATAAACCCATCCACCCCCCCCAAACAACAATTGGCCAAGGAAAATCAAGCCTTCTGTAAACCATACACCCAGGGTGCCACTTTGGTTAGTCCTTGGGTGATTTGCCCAGTTCAAGGGGTCCAAATTGGTTATCCCAATCAGTACCAGTCTCAGATAGGAGAGTTCAAATGTCTCCAGCACCTAGATAAGAGGGATCTGCTGGCAGCTCAGATATAACTTGCTCCAGTGCTCCATGAAGGCAAAAGGACCCACCCAGCAAATGAATTAGTCTGGGAAGGTTGATACCTCCTTCCCCACCTTGCACCTAGTCAATGGTAATCCCACAGTGCTGTGACCCAGTTCACTCCAGTAAACAAATGCTCCTGGGGTTTACGACTGTCAGAGGCCCCAGGAGATCTGAGTCTGGCAGGGGATGAATTTAGGCTGGAGAAGTTCACTCAGTTCCATCCCCGCACCTTCTGTCCCAGCTAAATTCCTCTGCAAGTCAGAGGCTGCTAGAGCTGAGTCTGGCAGGGGAAGAATTTAGGCTGGGGAAGTTCACTCAGTTCCAGCCCCATGCCTTCTGTCCCAGCTAAATTCCTCTGCAAGTCAGAGGCTGCTAGAGCTGATAAGAAACTCAGCCCTGGGCAGCAAGCAATTATGGTTTACACTCAGGTGTCAATTCCAGCCTCTGCCTGCCTGCTGCCTTTGTCTCAGCTATATTGCCCTGAGGGCTAGGTGCTAATGGTCTTTTTACTCACAACTTTCCAAGTCCATTCTGCTTATGGCTGCTGTCCGGAACCTCTGGTTGCCCAGAGAGACAGGGCATGCCTATCTGGAATGGCATCAGGGATGTGAGCGTCTCCTGCAGCTCAGAACACTGCAGCTCCTATATGGTTTCCTGAGAGCCAAGGTTTTGCTCCTTGCTCCTGTGCCACAGAGTCAGCACAGAGCAGCATCAGCCCTTTCCCCCTCCACTCCTCTCGAGGAAATGCCCAAGATTCTGGACTCCATGGGTGGCAAACCTCCAGACGTCAGGGTGAGAGGGTGAATCCTCAGAGTTTAGAGTTGCAGGTAGGGAATATATATAGTTTTATACAGTTTTACAGTTTTATGCCTGGAAAAAGGGTGCCATGGCATGCCAGTATTGGGTAGGAGGTCCAGTTTTTAGAGGGTCTCTCCCATGGGATAGAGTTGGAGGATGTTTGAAGTCTGCTCGCTTGTTTGTATGGAGTAAACTGAGAGTCCTTCTTGTGGGAGAGGGGATTCCTTTCCACTTGGTGGTGGATTTTGTACCTTCTGATTGTAGTTTTGGAGTTGCAGTTTGCCTCAGCAAGGTTGAAGTGCATTCTTCAATCTTCTCTCTTAGCTCTGCTCCAAACCATCAGCTCCCTTGCTAAACTTCTGTCCTTTAAGTCTCTTTCTGGATGGGAGCCTCTGTAAAAAGCTGGCTGCAGTCCGCCATCTTGCCTCTGCCCCCCTGTTTTTCCATTCTTGAGATACTTAGGAGAGTGTTTTGAAATCTATGCAAGTTGTTTCAAAAGATACAAAATCTCCATTTTTTATGGCCGAATAGTATTCCACAGTGAGTGATCAAGAAATACAGTAATTTCTCAAGATATAAAATTGACATTCACAAATCAGTAGCCTTAGTATATCCCAACAACAGTCAAGCTGAGAATCAAATCAAAGATACAATATCCTTCACAGTAGCATCAAAGAAAATGAAATACCTTGGAATGTACTTAACAAAGGATGTGAAGAATCTATACATAGATTGTTCTTATAGAGAACTCAGAAGCGCTGAGAAAATAAATAACAGAGAATGTTAGCAGATGGGAGAACATACTGTGCTCACAGCTGGGAAGAATCAACATTTTAAAAACTACCCAAAGCAATCTACAAATTTAATGCAATCCCCATTAAATACCAATATCATACCTTGAATATCTTGAAAAATAGTTCTACATTTCATATGGAATGGAAGAAAAATCTAAATAGCCAATACAATTTAATGAATTAAGAACAAATCTGTAGGCATTGTGTTACCAAACTTCAGGTGCTACCACACATCTACAGCGATCAAAGCAGGATGGTATTGACATAGTTTTATAGAACAGAACTGAGAACTTACAGATGAAATCACCCTCATTATCACCATCTGATCTTTAAAAAGAAAACAAAAGTATACACAGTGGGAAAGAATCTCTATTTAATAAGTGGTGCTCATTAGGTGAGGTTCCCCCAAATACCCTAATGCACATAATGTAATGATACATGTCAAAACTATTAAGAATAGAGTAAATGTCTTACCACAAAAAATAAGTAAGCAAGGGGAATGTTATTCAGTTAAATGTAAGCATTCCACATTGTATATCAAATCAGCACATTGTACCCCATAAATGCATTAATGTACATAGTTATGATTTAATAAAGAATGAAAAAAATTAACAAGTGGCACTGGGAGAACTGGTTAGCCACCTCTCACCACTTACAAAAATTAACTCATTATGAATAAAAGATTTAAATATAAGACATGAAACTATAAAAACTCTAGAAGTATGGGGAAAACTCTTAACAAAATCAGCCTTGGGGAAGAATTTATGAAGCAGACCCCACTGGTAATTACAGCAGCAACAAAAATAAATAAATAAATAAATAAATAGGACATGATCAAATTAAAAATTTTTTGCACAATTAAGGACACAATCAATAAGGCAAAGAGACAACCCTCAGAGTAGGAGATGACACTTGCATGCTATGAATCCAACAAAGGGCTAATAAACAAAATCTGCTATGAACTCAAGCAAATCAACAAAAAAGAGCACATAGCCTCATTAAAAACTTGGTAATAGACATGAATAGAACCTTTTCTTATGAGGACAGATGAATGGCCAACAAACTTGTGAAAAAATGCTTATTGTCTCTAATTATTAGAGAAAAGCAAATCAAAACCACTTTGAGATGTCACCTAACCCCAGTGAGAATGGCCCACATCACAAGGTCCCAAAGCAACAGATGCTAGCTTAGGTGTGGAGAGAAGGGAACATTCATGCACTGTTGTGGGACTACACACTAACACAACCTTTATGGAAAGAAATATGGAGAGTCTTCAAAGAACTAAAAGTAGACCTTCTATTTGATCCTGCAGTCCTAGTCCACCTTTTGCTAGGTGTCTACCCAAAAGAAAAAAATGTCATTTGACCATAAGAGCATTTGTACTTGAATGTTTACAGCAGCCTAATTACAATCACAAAGGTGTGGGAACAACTCAAAGGCCCTTCAACACTTGAATGAATTTATTCTTCTATTTATTTATCTCTTTAGAGATTATCGATTATCTATTGGCTTCAGTTAGAACAGATCCAATTTTTAACTTCATTTTTCTCTTGCCAACTTTAATTTCTTATTGTGTAGAATAATATAAAACAGTAAGTATTCAACCACTAGATCCTTGTGGAGTTCAAATGAAATTACCTCAGAACCCTATCACTGCCACAGTTTCAAACCTTTTTTTTCATGCACAGAAAAATTCCTCTTTTGTCCTGTTAGCCAAATATGCTCACCACATTTTAACAGGATACATGGTTGTCCAATGTGCAACCTGTTTCCCAACTGTCATGGCAGCTAGGAATGGCCACGTGAGTGACTTCTCACCAGTGGGATATGAATGGAAGCAAGGCACAGCATTTCCTTTAAAGGAAATGTTATCATTCCAATTGTTCCCCTTTTTCCTTCCTAAAAGCTAGAAAGCAGACATACTGACGTGAGACAGCTTTGACCAGTATAAAGACAATATGTTAAAACATAGTAAGGCAACAGGATAGAAGGAGTTTGAGTGCTTGGATGATGTTTTGAAGCTAAGTTGCTATGGGCACCATTATGTCAGCATTTCACTGGTAATTTGGTAGTTAATGGAGAAAACACAAATTTGCCTTTGTATTTTGGACTCCCATAACCTCTATACATGCAGTCCCCAAACCCCCATGGACCAGAAATCGGGCCACACAGCAGGAGATAAGTCGTGGTGAGTGAGTGAAGCTTTATCTGTTTTTACACCTGCTCGCCATCGTTCATTTCACCACCTGAACTCCCCCTCCTGTCAGATAAGTGGTGGTAATAGATTCTCATAGGAACATCAACTCTGCTGTAAACTGCACATTCAAGGGATCTAGTTGGGTGTTTCTTATGAGAATCTAATGATGATCTAAGATAAAACTGTATTGCACTTGAATCATGCTGAAATCTTCCCCCTCAGTCCTTGGTCTGTGGAAAATTGTCTTCCATGAAGCTGGTCCCAGGTGCCAAAGAAGTTGGGGTCTGCTGCTCCAGACTATTATGTGAAAAAGAAATATTTCCATCAAGTTTATTTGAACCATTATATTTCAAAGTATCTTTATTATACTACCTCAGCCTGTTCATCTAAAGCATTGCAAATATTTTGTAAACTATCAAGTTCTAGCTAACGTTCAGTTAGAACAACTTGGCTCATTCTCAGTAACTCTGCTCATTCACTGTGCCCTACCAAGTTCCCATCCCATCTGAAAATGAGAGCAAGTCAGCCATGCAAAGTAGCACAGAAGTAGCAATTTACTAAATAGGTCCCTTGTGGCTTTAAAGAGTTAATATAGCTTGTAAAAATACCTGACTAGCCCGTTCAAAGCTTAAGGCCGGGAAGAGCCTGGCTCATTATAAACTAGTACTTTCAAGTTCTTAGATTTTGATAGTAGTTTTATAATGTAAGTTAGCTGGGTGAGAGCAACTAATGAAGTCAAAGTAATTGGTTGTTCAATTTAACAAACGTTAATTGAATAACCAACATATATACAGCATTGACTTAGTAAATCTCTCCAGCCTAAAATGGAAGCAGTTCTCTCCCAGCACTGGATTCAAGAATGGAGACTTTTTGGTGACAGTGGCTGCCAATAGGCATCTGGGGTGCACACGCTCCATCTCCGTCCTTGAAGCAAAGGGAAGAATCCAGAAGAGCAGCCAGTGACACTCACCTTCAGAGAAAGCCTTATGTTTTCTTCCCTGTTACTAAGGAGGAAGTTAATAAAATGGTGGTTAAAACTGTTACTCTTTTAAACCTTTAAATACTTTTGTCATCAACGTGCTACTTGAGCTCTGGCTCCCCAGAGTAGTAGAACAAGGATTGTCAGGAAGAGGCATGTACCCTGCAAAGGCTGTGTCATCCTGAGCTTCCCCTGTGAGACTGGCACAGAATGACCCAGGGACAGCCAGCATTTTGAAAAATGTGTCAGAGGAATGCTTAGCTTTCCATGGAATTTGGTTGGAGATATTTCATACATAATGAATGAGCTCTGACCAAAAGCATAAACAAGCCTAACATTCCATAATAATTTTTATGAAGTGAAAAAATGTTTTGTTACAGATAAGATTGGATAACAGGAACCGTATGAGCCTCTGGGAAGAAACCCCAGCCTGGGCAAGACAGATGTCCTGAGTCCTGGCAAATTAAAGGTAATCATTTCCACCAGGGAATGAGCAAAGACCAAGAGATTGAAATTAGAAGCCACTGTAAACGTGTATATAGATTTACTTCTTTTTTTTTTTACCCTTTAACATTCCTCAGTTTATTTATTTTTTTATTAAATGATAGCTGTATACATTAATGCAAACATGGGGTACAGTGTAGTGTTTTCATATACATTTTGAAATACTTTCATCAAG
>NW_003852608.1:1707897-1717673 GCF_000181295.1 Otolemur garnettii | reverse complement strand
GACAGTGGGGCTTTAATGGAGATTGCATTAAAATTGTATATTGCTTTGGGTAATATGGACATTTTAACAATGTTGATTCTTCCTAGCCATGAACATGGTATATTTTTCCATTTGTTAACATTTTCGGCTGTTTCTTTTCTTAGAGTTTCATAGTTCTCTTTATATAGATCTTTCACATCCTTTGTTCAGTATACCCCCAAATATTTCATCTTCTTGATGTGGGCCTTTATTTGGCAACCATTACAAAGTTGTGAAGTAAAGAATACTTTCAATGTTATGGAATGAAAATATATTAACAGGGAATATGGTACCTGACCTTCAAATACAAGATTCCAGTGCCCTGAGTGAAGAAAAACCACAGAAAATTCAGTCTTTATAACACTTACGATCTACTTTTTGCCTTTCAGGAAATTTTAAGGGATTTAAAAGAAGAATGCAGTTTTAAAAATAACTGGGCATTCTGATATTATTTTCCATTTTTCAATGTTAATTACTTTAAATTGGGAGTAAAAATTTGCATCTTTATGAAACTCATGTTGTCTGAGTCTATGAACTCTACGGGGTCTATATTTCAGAATAGTGAATTCTGTTATTAATACAAAGTGTTTACCTCTGTACTATCACTTGCCACAGTAATGTGACTGGAACATGATTCCACACCAGTGTCTTTTTGGTTTGGGATCCATATCAAAATCCACTTATCTTGAGTGAATACATAGGCAAAGCTAAGGTGACTTTATGTTTTGTCATTTGGGGAAACCATCAGAGAATGTTTTCCCCAGCAGCTGCTCTATTTTATATCCTTTCCAGCAGCACATATGTGTACGGGCTCCAGTTTCTCCACTTCCTTATCAGCGCTTGTTTTATCTGACCCTTTGATGCTAACCTTTCCGGTATGGTGGGAGTAATATCTCATGTAGATTTGAATTACATTTTCCTGGTGATTATTGATGTCAAGCATCTTTTTAAGTATTTGTTGGCCATCTGTCTATATTCCTTAGAGATATCTATTGCGATATTTTGCTTCCTTTTAAATCAAGTTATTTATTTTTGGTTCATCTGAAAGTCTTTTAATTCCACCTGATATCCAATATTCCATAGATATGTAGCTTATTTATCTTTTTCCCAAAACATAGTCAAAAGCTAAAGTCTTTTTACAACATTTATTTCTAGATGGTGAGTTTGTGCTTTTCTGGAGAGCATCAGAGATTTTTATTGCCTTCCTCAAGGCTCCATGACATGACTAAATAAACACAATACGATTCTCTTCTGCACTAGTAGTTAGGGTTATCCAACCAGAACAGTTTTTATTGACCCCTAGGGGACCAGCTAATAGTTGCAGAGCTAAGAGAGCTTCTAAAGTAATCAGAAAATTTTGGTACATTTTTCACGTTTCCAATTAATATATTTTTCAGTGATTTTCAAATTGTCCTTTGTATATTCTAGATTCAGACAAAAATCAATCTAGCTCAGTGGTTCTTAACCTTCCTAATGCCATGGCTCTTTAATACAGTTCCTATGGGTCGTGACACCCATAGGTTGAGAACCGCTGATCTAGCTTACAAGCCTTATAAAGTTAATTTAATTGTAAATGAACATTTTTCTGTTGCTTGTGTAAGTTTGGCATTTTTACAAAGGATTACCCTTCATAATAAAGAAACACTTTGTGTGTGCTTTTATGTGGCAAATAAATCACATCAATATATAGCAGTCAAAACTCTAATAAATGAACAGACACAACAGTAATGATAGACTCTTACATAATACTCTAAGTATTTGATTTGCAAGCAGAGTGAAATAAGCAAATAAATGATGAAAGGATATGAATAAAATAATCTTAGGCTAACAATACAAATGATAATTAATTAAAAGCCATCTGTTAAACTACCAATAAAAAGTCAAGTAGTCCTTTTCATCAAGAATCTGTTTAAAAAATTAATCTAATCTGAGTTTATGACTATAATCCCAGCACTCTGAGAGGACCAGACAGGTAAATCACCTGAGCTCAGGAGTTCAAGACCAACCTAAGGAAGAGAGAGACCCAGTCTCTACTAAAAAAAGAAAAACTAGCCAGGCATTCTGGGAGGTGCCTTAGTCCCAGCGACTCAAGAAACTGAGGCAATAGGATCCCTTGGGTCTAAGAGTTTGAGGTTGCTGTGAGCCATGACACCATGGCACTCTACCCAGGGCACTGAGTGAGACTGTCTCAAAAAAATAAAAAAGTTAATTAAATAATTTTGTTCCTTAGGTTAAGACCCTCAGAAGGATTTTCACTGCTCGTAGGATGGAATCACAAATATTTCATGGAGCTTAAGAGAGAAGCTGTGAATAACCGGGGCCTGCACAACCTCTTAAGCTTAATTTTTACCACTTTCTTCCTAGACTTTCTAAATTCCAGCCCTGTTAGCTCTCATTCAATGTTTGCTTAAATGCATGAAGCTACTTCACACATCTTACACATGGGGTATGTGGGACTACAGTGAGCTGAGTCCCAGCTGCTGCAGGGGCTGAGCCAGGAGGATCAGGTGAGCCCAGAAGTGTGAGGTTGTTGTGAGCTATGAGGACACCCTGCACTCCAGCTAGTTCAGGTGACAGAGCAAGATCCTGCCTCAACAAATAAAATAAAAATAAAATAAAATAAGTTTAGTCCAGTCCAATCAAATGCAAGGCGATGACAGGACCGTTGTGCAAGTGTGCAGGGTCTCATGGCTTTATATTTTTGGTACTTTTATGTGTGGATTCTGTTCTTTCTTTCCTACCTGTTGGTGGAGCAGGCTGACTTGTTCTCACTCTTTGCTGCCACTTTTTCATAGCACTGGTTACTGTGAATTTTGCCTTAGTAAATAAGGAGTCCAGTCAGTCCTGTGGCCCTGTCCACATATCCTAGCTTGGTTACCTGAAGTTCAGATAAGACCAGAACTTCAACCCATGTATGAATGCTCTGAAGAATGACAGCATTTCCATTTATGTGCTGTTCTTCTCTGTCATCTATCTCCTTTGGAAGCTTTTTGAAAAAGAATCTCTGTTGCGTTTGCTTGTTTCTAGGTTTCTTGCCTCTAATATCATTTAATGTAAATACAAATTCGCAGTAAATTCTAATAAGCTATATTGCCTGGGTTGGCCTTGAACTCCTGGCCTCAGGCAATACTTCCGCCTTGACCTCCCAAAGTGCTAGGATGACAGTGCTAGGAGTCGCTGCATCTGGCTGCCCTTGGTTCCTTCTTGGTGACTATATCAAAGATGGTCGCTCTGTTTTATAAGGTGATAGCACATCATACAAGGCTGTGACTGATACTATTTATTCCAAGAGCAATTAGTAGTCGAAAAAACTCAGTAAATGAAACCAAGAGAAGATACAAAATAAATTCCTTAGTAGCATCCCTAAGTTCTCAATAAACTTTAGAAAATTCTTTCCCCCTCCTCCTTTCTTTCTTGCATCACAATGTTTCTGAATCTGTCTCCTCCACAAACAGCAGAGAAACAACCAACCCTCCCAGGGCATGCTGACCTTTCTCTTTTCCCACTTCATTTTCTACCACATCCCTGAGAGGAAGGAAAGAGAGAAGAAGACTTCCAACTTTGTTTTAGAAGACAGATAAGAAACAAAACCCAGAATTACTAATTATTTTCAATATACCACTTTCTAATACACATTTCCTTGTGTATTTATGACACAGTTGTGACTTATTTCTACATTAGCCTTATCTAATTGTTAATTTGGATGTTTATTGTTTCTCTGATTGGTTTCTATAAATATATCAATTTTAATCAGTTATAGGCATTACAAAAAATAATTTTCCCAAATTTATAATTTGTGTTGTGAATTGCATAGACATTCCCTTCACCAGTTCATTTAGTTATGTCTTAGTGATTTAAGTATTTCTTTTAATTTTTTGTCAGTTATATGTGTATAATTATAACTATTTTGCCAAATTTCTATTTTTCTGGTTATTTATGATGACTTTTGCTTGAATAAATTTATGTGTAAATTAGTCTGGACCCTTCTAGATGTTACTTAGGGCAAAACCTACATCATCTCCCCATTACCTATTTGTTTTGGCTTTCTGCTTTTTTAAAAGTTTGTTTCTTATATTTAAAAATGGAAAGGTAAACCATCTTAGAAAAGAGACATTAGAGGCAGATTTTCAAGAATTTCCTTTAACACTACCAACAGCTCGGTCTCCCCGCTTCTGGAGAAGAGGCATCACCAGGGATTCATCAGAATCCGAGGCAAGGAGTTCAAGACCAGCCATAGCAAGAGTGAGACCCCACCTCTTCAGAAAAAAAAAAAAAATTAGCTGGACATGATCCCATATGGTGGTAGTCCCAGCTACTCAGGTAGTTCACTTGAGCCCAGGAGTTAGAGGCTACATTGAGCTCTGTGAGCTATGATTGCACCACTGCACTCCAATCTAGATTACTTTGTATTCCAAATAATAATGATAATAAAGACAAAGATGAAGTCAAAGACAAAGATGAAGGAGGAGGAGGAGAAGGGAAGATGTGGGGGGAAGATAAAGGAAGAGGAGAAAGAAGAAGGGAGTTACAGGATATCCAGTGATTTTTGAAAAATTTCTCCTCTGTATTTTAGAACTCACATTTATTTTTGTTATTCCCTCTTCAGAAAATACAGAAAAGTAAGGGGAAAATAGATGTTATAAGTTAGACTATTTTTAAAAGGGACATTTGAGCCTTAATGTATATTTTAAAAGCTATTTCCTTAGAACATCAGAAAAGTTGTCTGAATAAGAGAGAATCATTTTGTAGGGTTTTTTTAAAAAAAACAAATTTAATATTTTTATAGAATTAATGTCTGTACTTAATCCCTATGATTCATATGATGCTTATTTTAGCTTTAGAATATTGAAAAGGGAAATTACAGTTTGTATTTTTAAAAAAAGAAAAGAAAGGTGGTGAATCTTATTAAAACCTTTGGAATAAATGAAAGGAAGAAGGAGCATCTTTTTATAGGTAAGTTCCAAAATACATATCATTGAGTTCTTTAACTCAAAAAAAATAGAGTTAATTTTTTCTCTGAATCAGTACAAAACGTTTGCACTATAATTAGATACTTTTTTGCCTTCTTTACAGAATTGTGTTAGACTCCAACTATGAAAAAAAATGCTAGTCCACATGGATCTCAGTGATGCTTATGCTAGTCCTGGTATGCTGAATGTCCATGCATCGATATTTTTTGATATATCCATCTTTAACTTAGTCCTCACAACAGGTAGGAGATATAGGCTGGAGATGCTGCCTAATCAATCAAAATGAAACACAGAAAAGAAGTGGAATGTGTACTAGATATACAAATGTTATGATCGTGTTAACTTTGAGAAAGGTATCATTCCATGCAGATGAGCTAAGACTACATCCCATTAGGCAATGATACTCTCTCCTTTCCTCATAAAAATCCTGGCTTTCCTTGTGTTCATGCAAAAACATCAAATTTAAAAAATAAGAAACAAATGTCTGGATAAATTTTAACCACACACACACTACCTTAGCAGCCTTATTACTTTAAAATCTATGAGGTTTCTTCTCATCTGCAAGATTTCATGAATACTCTGTGTAGCAAGGAGGTAGAGTAAGATTAATGATGGTTCTTCACGTGGTGGGTGTTGAGGAGCACTGAAATAAAAATATTAGAAGCAGAATTAAAACTACAGAGAAGACATTATAAAACCTCTTAAACCTCAAGTTCGTTTTTTAGATGTGGCAAAAATCACCTGATAGCTAAGATAGTTCATGAATTTTCCGTGTTGCATTCTAAAATAGATGTATCACTCCATTAATGGTAGGTAAATGAATATGTTGTCTTTTATGTTATGTTACTTAAAGTAAATCTATATCCCTTGTCTCATATTTCAGATACTTGTGGGAGGTCTTAGAAAGCTATTCTACTTGGTAATAGTCTTCTCAAATAGCTAATCTAGGGCAGGATGCTCAAATTTGTGCCTGTAATTCATGGCACACAGTAGATGTTAAAGGCTTTGAGAATTCCTGCAGTAGAGACATCTTTTAAGTTTATATAACCCACTGGTTCCCAAAATCATTTGTCCATCTTTTTTATAGAAAACAAACTAGCATCCCCATCAATGCATATTCAAAAAACCCTCTTTCGGAAAATCAGATCAAGGAAAGTACCCAAGTTCCAAGGTTAAGTTGTCTTGGCATCAGCCTCCACATTGACTACGTATCCCTCTCAAAATACTTAGCAATGCCACGATGATCCAGGCTGCAAGAAACTACTATGATCAGCGGCTGACCAAACAGATAATATACACAAAAAGGCATACTATCTATAGTGAAGGCTCAAAATGCACATCCCATTCTCTTATCTGGTAGAACAAGGAACATAGGCAGAGACCCCAACATTCCTTCTGAAAAGATGTTATAACATGATGGAAATTGTCAATTCCAATGCTAATTTATGGATGCTAGAAACCATTTGCAAAAAACCTCTACTGTAAAAGGGAAACAGAAAACTGATTTTGTGACACATGGAGTTACAGAATTATAAAAAAAAAAAAACAGGTATCTATAATCTATCACAAATTATTTTTCCTAAGTCAAAAATCAAATTTTTATTTTGCCTGGGTCTTAATAGCAAAATGTAGATACAATTAATTCAGTGAGATGTCATAGGATTAAATCATCTGAGAAAATAATTGGAGAACCTAAAAGCAGATAGCAATTTTTTTTTTTTTTGAAGTTGGTAGATTTTCTAAAGCCAACATGGGGAAGAAGGAAACTAAAAAACAATCTCTCTAAATGGAATTTAGGTGTGGTAGTCAAAGGAAAAACCATAGCTAACTTTCTCTTCACTTTATATCTATTGCTCTATTTTTATTCTTTTTATTTTTTTTATTTGGGGACTGTACCTGTCAAGGTTGAACCAGAGAAATAGAACCAGTAGGAGATGTATGTTGAAAGATTCATTTTGAGGAGTTGGCTTACGTGGTTGGGGGTGCTGGCTAGGATTTGGTATTTTTCAGGTGTTACTAAAGTGAATCCTTTTTTTTTTTTTTTTGCCAGCTTTGATTTCTAAAAATTACTTGAAGGCCTGCACTCTATACTATTTTCCTTTTCCTCATTACCCATGGTTAAATTTATCTCTGTAAATATCAACATAAAATTATTATTTATGTTCAATAAAGGGAGCTTAAACATGAGAACAAAGAAATGTAGTCTGTAGGGCGTGGCAATGTTTTGAAGAGGTAGATAATTTACTTCTATGTTATCAAAATACTCCACGAGTCATTTCTTCTATTTGTGTGCAGAAATGCTATCCATGTTCATTACTGATTTCTTTAGTTAAAGCTGAAATAGTTTAACTGTGCTAAAATGACAGTGAATACCTTTTCCTTATTGCAGTAATTTGTAATCATTTACAAGGTTGCTGCGTAATAATTTTATTATTGCCGTTAGAAGATGAGTCCATTAGGCAGCAGCAATTGCCAGCTGTTTATCCCTTACAGCACAGTGTAAAGAGAATTATAACACCAATTGCCGTTTTCCATGAGACGCTGGTCTTTAATTGGTGATACCAGGATATAATAACTACTAGCAGAGAACTGCTTAAAGCTATATTTTTTCCCCAGATGGTCATAAAGAGACCATTGTCTTCTTATAGAGTGAGAAGCACTTAGGCCTGCATTTTGTACCATCTATGATTTTGAATGTTTTCATTTATTCTCTTTGTCCTACTCCTTCTCTGGAACCATCTTTGGAAAAAACTCTCCAATTGCTGTACATTTCATTTTGCTTATAATATGTAAGCAATTCATGAATGTTGGCTGCCCCTTGGGTGTTGTATTGCTTAAGATACATTTTTCTTCACTCAAAAAGTAGACCAGCAATTTTATCTCAGGAACAGAGAAAGGTAGAAAAAGTGTCATTCTCACAGCTATAAAAAGAAAAAATGGGGACAAACTGCAAATTAAAGATTTTTCTAGCACTCTGGGAGGCCAAAGCAGATAGATTGCTTGAGCTCATGAGTTCAAGACCAACCTGAGCAACAGCAAGACCCCCATCTTCACTAAAAATAGAAAGACTAGCTGGGTATCATGGCAGATGCCTGTAGTTGCAGCTACTTAGGAGACTGAGGCAGGAGGATCACTTCAGCCCAAGAGTTTGAGGTTGCTGTGAACTCTGATGTCATCACACTCTATAGAAGGTGACAGAGTGAGACTGTCTCAAAAGTAAAAATAAAAATAATATAATATAATAATAAGGATTTTTCTTAAATCCATCAGAGAACTGAGTTAGCAGAGCCAAACATGAGAAGTTGCTTATCATCGAACTCATTTTTTAAATGACAAAGCCATAAGAAGGGAAAACAAGGCATGGTTGCCAAGGGGCGGGGTGTGGGGCAGGGTTTCACTACAAAAAGACTGCTGAGGGGGAGCATTCGGATGGCAGAAGGAGGGCAACTAACTACTCATCTCAGTTTTCTGAGACTCTTACAATTTTTAAACTCAAAGTCCTGAGTCCTCCAAATCCCTCTTTATTCCAGGAAAATCAGGATTGTCAGCAACCCTTGACAGACGTGCTCTATATGATACTGGTGGTAGATAACGTGACTCTGTGTCTTTGTTGCAATCTGTAGAACTGGACATCAGGAAAGATGAGTTTCACTGTATGAGAAAAATTAATCAACTAATATATCATGGATCCCAGGATATAAAGCAGGCTATGACAAACATCCACAGTATTGGAAATGAAATTTCTTGATAAGAAACGGGAACCTAAGCAGATAAGTCCTAAGCAGATAAGTGGAATCTGGAGGAGCACATGGTAGGAATCTGAGAGCATTTGCAGAACTGTGATGAAGAAAATGGACTGACCCATATGAAGTCTAGCAGCATTACATAATCCTCCTAGATTTGTAAACTGCACAGAACAAACAACCGTATTCTGTGGCCCTGCATAATTTGACATTATTATCACATAATCTTATTTTCCTCATTGTAAAATAAAGTTACAATGACAGTCTTGCAGTTATTTGTCTTCGAAATTATTTGTTGAGGCTGTGGGCTCTGGAATTAATCCTATCTGCATTTAAATGCTGGCTGCAAAACTTTCTAGTTCTGTGACTTGGCTTAAGTTATCCCACCTATCTATTCTTCCATTTGTCTTCTTAGAATAAACATTATAACAACACCTGCCCTCACTGCTGGGGTAAAGAGTAACATAATGCATGTCCCACGTAACAGATATGGATAATAGAATTTCTTATGTATTCTAAGTGGATTGCAAATAGTCTAACTTGGCATTTCTAGCTTTTGGACTTACGCAATATAGAGAGATATAAAAACCAAAATGCCAAAATTGACTTTTACTTTAGTTCAAAAAAATCAGAGTTGCACATCTTGTAAATTTAACTTTATCACCTACATGCAAAAATGGAGTTGACAAGAACATAGAAGAGTGTTACAGGCAAGAAATAGTTATATAACAGAAAAACAGGTACCAAAACTGAGCAATTTGTTTTTGGTCTGACCTTGGGTCAGGCTCTCTATGTCTCAGAGTTTAGAACTTTTTGCTGTATTAAACCACATGCCAGAGTTAAAGGGACACTACTTTCTGATCAAGGCTACAAATCTGTTGATAGCCACCACAGACAGCTGTGCAACTAATGACTTATTAAGGAGATAAGTGAAAAAAACCACACTTTTTGGTTTACCGTCACTGATTAGAGATAGGTATATATAATATATATTGCCATCTCCAGGGGCCAGGCACAGTGCTAGTTGCAGCCCCGGCCAAAAACT
>NW_003852608.1:1706252-1707877 GCF_000181295.1 Otolemur garnettii | reverse complement strand
CAATAAAAAATAAATAAATAAATCTGCGTGGATCAATGGAATAGAATTGAGAGTACAAAAATTGGACCTCACTCACATATACAGTCAATTCAATTTTGACTAATTGTCAAAATAATTCAATAAATAAAAAAGATCTCTCCAACAAATGGTGCTGGCACAAGTGGATATCCGTACACAAAAAACTAAAATTGGACTTTCACTTCACATAAATGAATTCAAAGTGGATTGAAGAATGAAATCTAAGAGCTAAAACTATATTAAACTCTTAGGAAAAAACCTCATGCATAAACTAGGAAAAGGGCTTCTGAGATATGAGACCAAGAACACAAGTAAAAAATAAAAAACAAATAATTTGGGTTTCATTGCAATTAAAAACTTTGGTGCTGCAAGGGACACCATCAAGAAAGTGATAAGGCACCTCCACAGAATGAGAGAAAATATGTTCAGGTTACATCTGATAAGGGACTTATATCTGCAGAGTATAAAGAACTCTCAGAACTCAGTAATAAAAAGACAAGTAGACCAATTAAAATATGAACAAATGATCTGATTGGCCATTTCTCAAAGGAAGTTATGTGAATAGCCAACAAGCACATGAGAAGATGATTAATATCAGTAGTTGTCAGGGAAACGTAAATCAAAACCAGAATGAGATACCACTTCATACCACACTAGGATGGCTAGAAAAGACCCATAATGGTAAGTGTTGACAAGAACGTGGAGAATTTAGAGCACTCGTGACTATGGGCAAGGATGTATAATGTTGCCACGACTTTGGAAAACTCTCTGGAAGTTCCTTAAAAGGTTACACATAGAGTTACCATATAACCCAGTATTGCCCTACCAGGAATTTAAATTTAAACAAATTTAAAACATACATACACACAAAAATTTGAACATGAATATTTATAGTATCATTTGCCGTAATACCCCCAAAGTGGAAACAGCTCAAATGTCCATCTACTGAAGAATGGAAAAGCAGAATATGAAATATCCATACAACAAAATAATATTCAGCAATAAAAGTGAATGAAGTACTGATACATGCTACAACATAGATGAACCTTGGAAATGTACCCAGTGAAACAAGCCAGTCACAAAAAGCCACATACTGAATAATTCCATTTATGCAAAATGTCCAGAATAGATGACTCTATGAAGACATGAAGTAAATTAGTGGTTGTGTAGGGCTGGAAGGAGGGAAGTGTTGGGGGGCTGAAATTGTGCTAATGGTACGGTCTTTCCCTAAGGGGTGATGAAAATTTCAAAATCAGGTTGTAATGATGATTTTGCATTTTGATCCACAACTGTGGGTATACTGACAACCATTGCATTATGCACTTTAAATGGGTGAATCACATGATATGTGTATTCTATCTCAAGGAAACTGTTATCTTAAAAAGCCCTACTGAAGCAACATCAAAAATGCACTATTGGGACCTGATCAAACTAAAGAGCTTCTGCACAGCCAAGAACACAGTAAGTAAGGCAAGCAGACAGCTCTCAGAATGGGAGAAGATTTTCACAGGTTATGTCTCCAACAAAGCTTTAATAACCAGAATCCATAGAGAACTTAAATGTATTAGCAAGAAGAAAATAAGTGATCCCATCTCAGGATGGGCAAG
>NW_003852608.1:1691199-1704711 GCF_000181295.1 Otolemur garnettii | reverse complement strand
CACTAAGCCCAGATGATGTGGCCTTCGCACCTACATCCCAAGATCAAGGCTTTCCCCTCCAGCAATTCGATCTAACCTATTCTATGTGGGTTCATCCTATGGGTGGCATATATATCATGTCTGCACCTTGGTTATGAGAGAAGCTAGGAAGCGTAGTTTCTTCAGAAGGCAAGATACACAGTGTAAGAAAATATCAAAATGTAGAAAGAGCTATTTCCATTTTTTGCCATCTATAATAAACTCCCATGTATAATGTTCACACACATTTTGGCCCAAACTTTCAGGAAAAAGAATCTTTCATTTTTAATTTTTAGTTCAATTTTTTATTTGTTTATATTTAGGTACTTGTTTTCTGTACTATAAAGAAATTTTAGCATTCTTAAAACATATTATGGGGCGGCGCCTGTGGCTCAAAGGAGGTAGGGCACCGGCCCTATACACCAGAGGTGACAGATTCAGACCCAGCCCTGGCCAAAAGCTGCAAAAAATAAAATAAAATAAAATAAAATAAAACATTATGGTGCAAGAAATTTTATGTAACAATTACAAAACACAACAGATACAAAGTATAAGAATTTTGGGTACTGGTAACAAATTTACATGAAAGGCCAAGAGCTCTTCATCACTGTCAATATCAGAAGTACCATCTTCAATTTCACTATTCCTGATGTCTTCTGAAGGGTCACTTTCCCCATCCTGGTAAGTTTCGTTGTCCTCACTTCCATCCATATCATTGCTGATGTCACATTTTTGAAATGATTCCACAACTGCCTTCTTGACACTGTTCCACAATCTTAGCTCAGATCGCAACCCTAGGGCAGGATGCTTTCTTGATTTTGCTGACAGGTATTAAATCATCACCACTGACCGCATCTACAACATCCTCTCTTTCTTCTTTAGGGCCTTAATGGGATTGTTTACTGACACATCAAGAGTTTGTGGGTGGCTGGTTAGCTGACCAAGTATCACAGCAAGTCGGGTTTTCAAGTCTGCTATGATTGCTTTTATAGTTTCTTTAACATGGGATTTCATTGCAAGTTCATCATCAGCATAACAAAACTGATTACTGTATTCCAGGGTATTATTCTGCAAACAAATATTGTTATTGGTTTCTAGAGTTATGCTTTAAACTCATAGGCATAAAAAAATCATTTAAAACATTTATATAGATACAGAATTAGTACTAATGTACTATAGATACAGAATTAGTACTAATGTACTATAATGTACATTTATATAGATACAGAATTAGTACTAATTAGTAGTACTAATGCCTTATTTTTCCCTCTCAAATTTGGGCAAAAATGTGTGCATCATGCATGACAAAATACGGTAAATTACTTGGAGCTGCCAGAAACCACAAATGTCCACTCAGCCTCCCTGACTCACTTTCTGGTGCTTGGCTTTTCCCTCCCAAATTATCTTCTAAACCTTTCTGTTCTGTTTCTATACATTTTCAGATCCTGTTGAAATCTGCTTTGTCATCATAAAAGCAGTTCCACCCAATGTGGTTATTAACACAGTTAACATGTGTCCTCTCTAATCCTATGGGGTACATTAGAATCCTTCTTAGCTAGTGATGAGGGCTTGGAAATATTACCAAAAATACTGTAATAAATTTTCTACTTTAAAATCACTGTTTTCTGGCAGTTATTTGAGCTTCTGTGAATTGAACTATCTTTTCCATGTTTCTCCTTGTCCTTAAGAGCAGAGAGGGAAGGAGGGAGGGGGTGGGGGAAGGAAGAGCAGAGAGAGGAAAGGAGGGATGGAGATGGGGATGAGTGATGGTGGGTGACACTTTTGGGGGGCAGAACACAATTATAAGAGTGACTTTACCTAACAGATGCAATCAATGTAACTGGATTTTTTTGTGCCCTCAATGAATCCCCAACAATAAAAAAAATAAAATAAAAAAGAATATCAGAGCCTCAGGCTTGTAATCTTAGCACTCTAAGAAGCCAAGATTGGTGGATTGTTTGAGCTCAGGAGTTCGAGACCTGCCTGAGCAAGAGCAAGGCCCAGTCTCTACTATGAGAGAGAAAGAAAAGAAAGAAAGGAGGGAAGTAGGAAGAAAGGAAGGAAGGGAAGATGGTGGGGTTCGGGGAGGGAGGAAGGGAGAGAAGAGCAGATGGAGGGAGGGAGACGGGAGGGAGGGAAGGAAGGAGGGCGGCCCAAACATCTTCATCTCTCCCTACCTTTTTTTTTCATTTTTTAAACAATTTGTGTCCCATTCTAGGGAATCCTCTCCCCCTTTCTGTAATATCCTACTGCTTAAAAACTTGTTTCCGAGGTTTAGTAGCGACTGGGTAGGTTTAAAGATCTTTACGTACTCGGGCTTAGCAACCAGATCACCTCTTCTCCCTCTGCTTCAGATTTCTCTGAAGTAGTTAAAAAAAAAAAAAAAATGACATGAAACACCAGAGTCTCCGATTTTCCCACTTTACTGTTAATGTCTTTATATCCACCCCAACATTGCTTTAGTTGCTAACCAGAATATTGTATTTTTTACTTAAGTTTGTTTTGATGAACATAAAAGAGCGGTAAAAGGGAGGTAGAGCAGAAATTTAATCCCTTCAGAAAACTTTCAGTATCCTAGGAAATAATTATATTAATTGACTGGCTCATTCATTCGCATATTCATTTAAATAATACTGACTGGATATAGCAGGCATATCCTTTGTTGGGGACACAGGCCACTCCTGCTAGGTGGGCTGAGGTTTGCAGCCCCTGCACCTTCTCTAACGCTGAGAGGGAGGTGTGCGTGGGGCCCAGGCCGGCACTACTGGAGGTATTTGGGGGGATTAATATATGGAAAGCCTGCTGCGTGCTGGGAGCTGGATGCAGAATGAAGCTGCCCAATAATAAGCAGGGCCAAGAACTCCGGGAAGAGAGAGCCCCGTGAGGTCACCAGCTGAGTGCCCGCACCCCTTCACATGGAAAGCCAGAGCCAGCGTCAGACTTTGTAGTTTTCTGATCTGATAAATTCCATTTTTGCTTAATCTAGTTTGTGTTCCATTTCCGTCACTCACAACAGAAAGGACACTGAAAGGATGCTAAAAATATTCTGCTGTCAGTCTTACTTTTAGATGTAGTTGCGAGTTTTTTCTCTTCTATCTTCAAAAGTATGTACATGAAATGCAAAGAGGCTATGCCGGCAGCTACTCTGCTCTCTGTTAACAGAAGTATGGAATTAATCATAATGCCTGGGGTAACAGGCGAGATTATTAGTGTTATATGTAAAGTAGATAAGGAGACCAAGGTAAAGGCGACGAAATGCAAAAATATATCCTCGCCTCATGCCCTCCACCTGCCCGGTGGCCACATCCCCACCCCACCCCCCCGCCCCCAGCTCAGATGGAGCGTTTGGCCTGAGACCTGTTTGTCTCAGAGTCCCAGGGAGCACCTGCTCCTGCCCTCGGATCCTGCTTCCAAATAGGCTTCCTTTCGCTCTTGGCACTACTCTAGGGGAGCTGACAAATTTGTTCCTCCTAGAATTTGTTAAATGTAGAGCTTTCGAAAGTAGAGTTTTTATAACACTTTTCACAAAATATTTCATCTTCATGGTTAACCTTGAAGCTTATGCTAAATTCTTTTTGTTTTTCGGCCCCACTTTAATCATGTTTTGTCTGATTTTTTCTCTGCAATTGACTTTGGACCTGTGGGTGCCATTGGCTAGTTTGTTCATCTTGGTATACTCAAGGAAAAGAAGGGTGGGGAGGTGGTGGTGAAAGTTTTGGCATAGTGACCAGAAAACACCTAGTTGATTTGGGGAAAGTTTTTTTTTTTTGGCCAGGAGCCAGGTTTGAACCTGCCACTTCCAGTGCCCTACTGGGCCAGCGCCCTACTCCTTTGAGCCACAGGCTTTGCCTGGAACAAGTCTTGATAGCCTTAGTCTATTGGTTAATTGGCTCCAAGCAGTAAATATTTAACCTTTTAAAAAATTGTAATGTTTCATTCTGGTTCATCAGCCTGCTTGTCCTTTTTTTTTTTTTTTTTTTTTGAAAATAAAAGACCCAGAAGTTTCTGCATTTATTTAACTTGGCTGTATTATTTTTGAAGAATTTAACACCCTTTGCTCTGATCTACACTTCTTGCCAATGGCTAAAATTTGAAATGAGCAGTGGAAACTTCATTAAAAGACTAGCTCATGGAGTGGTAGTGTCAATGAAGTGATCTATTTGAAAATAATAGATTACTTTCTGCCCACAATTTGTGAAACAAATTTGTGGTATAACTTCATATCTTAGTGACATTTTATCCCTCAAACAATTAGCATAGTTTCTGGCACATAACAAGAGCCACTTCACAATTTGTACATAAAAGTATATACAGGAATAACTAAATAAATAGATAAATGACATGCATTTTAAAAAGGATGTATGGCGTGAATTATTAAGATTGTTTTCTCGGACTTAAAAAGAAATACATTGGGGGATCTTTTAGATCTTTTAGATGGATAAGGATGAAAAACCACGGTCATTTCTACAACTAATAGACTTTTTTCATTTGGAGTATAGTTCTCCCACAGCAGGCATGTTCAAAGTTTTCTCCAGTATTCTGTATAAAAAAAATCTCTGCATGCCTCATGGCTGTATCTACCATTTTTCTGTCTGTTTCTGTTCATTCTACCTACAGTAATTGAAATATTACTCATAAATCATTCCCCACAATCTTAACAGAAAAAAGCTAGAGGTTATTCAACTTCATTATTAAAATAACATTAAGGCATTTTATGAAGATGCCTTCTTATCTCAGAGAACAGAAAATTAAAGCCATCCAAACCAAAAAAAAAAAAAAAATTGTGAACCAGCTAATAAAGGGTCTTCAGAGAATTTATCGTCTTATGTGCTTTTAAGATAGTCTGGTTCATTCTCATCTCATTTTTAATCTACTTTGATTAAGAATGGAAAATAAATCATAATAGGACGTATTAAGTGGTAAGTCAATAAAAGAGTCTTACAAATTGTAAGAAACAAAAAATACTTATTTGCAAAATAGCAATATTTCTATAAAATAATATTGAACATTTCTGAAAGTGACTGTACACATTATTGTGTTAAAAACCTAATTTTTCATTTGTCTCATCTCTTTGGAATCAGGCTGCCAATATGTATGAGAAAGGTCATAGCCTACTCACAGCTGCACAGAAAGCTATAAAGCTATTTATTTTATTATCATGCACCTTCCCTCTGCCAAGTCTGGATTGTACTTGTAGGTGCAAACCTTTTCTAGGTAGGCTGTACAAATAAGAATTTGAACTCTAGGAGCAAAGTGATACATTTAAATCTTAATTCTGCCTTGTGGACAGGTTAACATCTCACTAAACTCCAATTTTCTGTTATGAAATGTAGAAATGATAGCATTATTGTTTACTTCGGAAGCAAATGGTATAACACATTTCACAGTGCTCAGCATGGTAACTGACATAGTCAGTGATAATAATTACTATTACCATAGATGTGATATAGAAAATAGGTGAAATATTTTAGGCCATGAGGCAGCAGTATTGTCTGTTTTCTGAAAAATTTTACAGAAGTTTAATATTATAATTTTTAAAATGTAATAAAAGATGTAATCAGACAATTCCATTTTCTGAACTTTTTATTTTTAAGAATTTCAAAATCAGGAAAATCTTTCCAGAACAGGACAAGGAACACCACATATTTACCAAAATTCACAAGTTGTTCATTTCTTTCAGCATAAGCTAGCTCTCTCCCTCTTTACGTTTTAATGCATCTGCACGATTCTCCTACATGCAAGGACATTCTCCTACACATTCTCAGCATACAGACCACATTCAGGAAAGCTAATTTGGTTGGCGTACTACTGTTAACTCGTATGTGGGCCGTATTCACATTTCCCCAACTGTCCTAATAATGGTTTCATGACTGCTTTATTTATAATTCCATTTTGATCCAGGACCCAATCAAGAATTATTATTTGCATTTTGTTTTCATGTTTCTTTTTGTTCTCTTAATCCAGAAAAATTTCCACAGGCTTTTTTTTTTTTCTTTCATGATATTGATTTGAACTGTCTGGGTCAATTGATTTCAGATTGTCCTCCAATTTGAACTTGTCTGGTTGTTTCTCTAGCCCTGTACCTGGCTTCAGATTCTTAGTAAGATCCCACCATCAGTGGGGCTGCATCCTTCTCACTGGGGCAGGGTAGGGACTCATGATAATTTTTTTATTATTATTTCAAAATATTAAGGGGGTACAAATGTTTTAGGTTACATGAATCACATTTGTAATGCCTGAGTCCTGCCTATTGGCATGCCTGTCACCAAAATAGTGTTCATAATACCCAATAGGGAAATTTTTTCCTGTCCTCCCCACCCAGAGAGAGCCGCTGAGTTTTACTTCCCTCTGTGCACATGTGCTCCTCACTTAGTCTCAGTTTAATACCATACACGCGGTACTTGTTTTTCTGTTCTTGAGATACTTTACTTAAGGAAATTGTCCCCTATTCCAGATTGCTGACAAAGATAGTAATTCATCTTATGGCCGAGTAGTATACATGGTATACATATACCGCATTTTGTTAATGCACTCATGAATTGATGGGCACTGGCTTGATTTCACATCTTTGCAGTTATGAACTGTGTTTCAATCAATACTCAAGTGCACATGTCTATTTGATAAAATGACATTTTCCCCTTTGTGGGATTTCTGGATCAAATGGTAGGTCTACTTTTAGTTCTTTGTGGAATCTCCATTTGACTTTCCATAGAGGCTGTACTAATTTGCAATCCCACCTACAGTGTGTAAGCATTCCCTTCTCACTGCATCTATACCAGCATCTATTGTCTTTGGATGTTTTTATAAAAGCTACTCTGATTGGGGTAAGGTGATACATAATTGTGTTTTTTTCACATTAATATGAGGGTACAAACAATTAGGTTACAATGTTTGCATTTGTTAGGTAAAGTCCCGCTGTGGTTGTGTCTCACACCCAGGACGTGAGCCATGTTCCTTTATATTGTGATCATTAAGTGGGAGCACACTGGTTTTAATTTATATTTCCCTGATGATTAGTGACATTGAGCACTTTTTCATATGTTTATTGGCCATTTGTCTTTCTTCTTTAGCTCAATTTTTAGTAGGGTCATTTGGCTTTTCTTTTTCTTGCTTATTTCCTTGAGTTTATTAGCCCTTTATCAGATGTGTAGCTTGCAAGTATTTTCTCCCATTCTGTACATTATCTGCTTGCTCTATTGATTATTTCCTTAGCTGTACTGAGGCTTTTTGGTTTAATTAAATTCAATTTATTTATTTTTTTTTTTGCCATGGTTGTCATTGGGATTGTAGTCATAAATTCTTTGCCTAAGCTAATATCCAGAAAAAGTGTTCCTACATTTTCCTCTGGAATTCCTAAGGTTTCATGTCTAAGATCTAAATCCTTTATTTATCTTGCATTGATTGTTTTGAGTGGTGAGAGATAGGCGTCATGTTTCTGTCTTCTCCGTGTGGCTATCCAAATTTCCCAGCACCATTTATTGAACAGGGCCTCTATTGCTAGTATACATTGTTGAGTCTGCTTTCTTAAAGATCAGTTGGTTGTATATAGATGGTTTGACATCTGGATTCTCTCTTCTGTTCCATTGGCCTATATCTCTTATTTTTGTACCAATACAATGATGTTTTGGTTAATGTAGCCCTGTGGTATGCCTTGAAGTCTGATGTGATGGTTTCAGATTTCTTCTTTTTGCTTAAGATTGCTTTGGCTATTGGGGCTCTTTTTTGGTTTCAAATGAAGTGTAGAGTTATTTTTTTCTAGATCTGTGAAGTACGTAGTATAACTTTGGTAATTTGATGAGTATTGCATTAAATTTGTAAATCACTCTGGGGGCATGGACGTTATAACAATGCTGATTCTGCCTATTTCTGAGCATGACATGCTTTTCCATTTATTTATGTCCTCTACAATTTGTTTCCTCAGAGTTTCACAGCTCTGTTTGTTGAGGTCTTTAGCATCCTTGGTTAAGTATATTACTAAATATTTCATTCCTCTGTCACTATTGTGAATGGTATGGAGTCTTTGCTTTGGCTCTTGGCTTGACTGTTACTCGCATGTAGAAATGCTACTGCCTTATGGACATAGATTTTTGTATACTGAGACTTTGGCGACTTTATTTATTGCGTCCAGGAGAATCTGGGTGAATCTTTGGGTTTTCTAGATATAATATTACTACCAACAAGTAATAGTTTGACCTCCTCTTTCCTGATATAGATATATGTAATACTCTTCTCTTTCTGATTCCTCCGGCTAGGACTTCCAGCACTACATTGGACAGAAGGGTAACAGTGGATATCTTTGTGCTGCTTTAGTTCTCAGGAGGAATCCTTTCTATTTTTCCCCATTTGGTATGATGTTGGCTATAGGTTTGTCATATATATTTTTTCAAAATTCTGAGATATATTCCCCCATGCTTGGTTTTTAAGGGTTTTTACCATAAAGTGGTACTGGATTTTGTTAAATGCTTTTTCTTTCTCCATTGAGATCATATGGTCTTTGTTTTTGCTTTTGTTTAGCTGGTGAATCACATTTGTTATTTATGTGTATTTAACTGTCCATGCACCTCTGGGATGAAGCCTACATAGTTGTGGTAGATTATTATTATTTTTTTTGATGTGCTGTTGAATTCAGTTTGCTATTATTTTACTGAGGATTTTTCCACCTATAAATCATAAGGGATATTGGCCCTTAGTTCTGTTGTTTTCTTCACCTGTTCTGTCCTTTTCCTGGCTTCAGAATCAAGGTGATACTGGGTTCACTAAATGAGTTGGTAAGAGGATTCCCTTCTTCTCAATATTATGGAATAAATTTTATATAATGGGAACCAGGTCTTCTTTGTAGGTCTGGTAGAATTTGGCTGTGAACCCATCTGGTTCAGGTCCCTCTTGCTGGGAGGTTTTTTTTATTATTATTACTGTTTCAATCTGTCATTTGTCTGTTCAGGAGCTCTAGTTTTTCCTAGTTGAGTCTTGGGAGGTTGTGTGTTCCCAGGAACTTGTCCATTTCCTGTACTCTTTCCAGTTTATGCACATAGATATTTAATATAATATTCATGGATAATGTTTTGTATTTCTGTAGTATGACTTGTAGTGTCACCTTTTTATTTCTGATTGATCCCATTTAGGTCCCTTCTCTTCTGTTCTTGATTAATCTAACAGATCTGTCAATCTGTTTATCTCTTCAAAGAACCAACTCTTTGTGTTGTTAATCCTTTATATATTTTTTTGTTTTTCAGTTCCTTTAGTTCTGCTCTGACCTTCATCATTTATTTTCTTCTGCTGGCATTTGGTTTGGATTGTTCCTCCTTTTATCGTTCCTTGAGGTGTGACATTAGGCTGTTAATTTGTCATTTTTCTGTCTCCTTGATGCAGGCCTGAAAGGCTATGAATTTCCCCTAAAGGATGCTTTTGCTGTGCTACGTATCTTTGTGATGTTAAGTGCAAACTCTTGGAGCGTCCACCAGATTACAACATTTGTATGCTCCTCTTTTTCCTTTTCTAATTAATACGTAATCTAGGAAGCAACACTTTGAGAACAGCTATATAGTTTCCTGGCAACTTTTTACCTATTGCTTTCTATATCAGATTATGATTATTGCCTGAATCTGTTATTTTAATGGTGATTTCAAAGCTGTGACTTTTCTGAGTATAGCACTCCTTTGGCATTTATTAATTGGTATTCTCCTGTAAAGAAGGACCTCCTGAGCCTGTCTTTGTAGAATCATTATGGAATCACAGATTTTTAAATGATTATTAAATATTAGAATACATCTAATATATACAAGACATGGTTGGCAAATATTTTTCAGTTCTAAGAGATACATAAGTACTCCTGCAGCAATCCCTGTATAGTACTATCATTGACTCAACGCTTATGGCAAAAATACAGCTGTGTAACAGATCCTCTATAAGGGCTTTAAACTTAATATGATTTTAAAGGTACATTTATGCTTTATTGACAATATTTGGGATTTTTTTTAGTACTACTGTTCTCTACATAGATAAAGGCTCAACCCCAATTAGTTTTTAAATATGAACGTCCATTGTAATACCTTTCATTGATAGCTATATAAATCACAAAGGTATGGAACCAGGGCCAAAGCACAAAGTCTTCCATTTGTTTATGCTGAACATATAAAATTATATATTAAATAAACTGTTATTATTACATGCTTTAGGAGTCTTCATAGGGATAATTATTTGTTCTAGTCAGAAAAAGGTAATAATAGGTTTTTGACCCAAGGGTAGAGATCTGTATTGAATTTCCATTTGCAGTGTTCTGTTTACAGTTAATGCCCTAGAAATTTTCCAATTCTTCTGATTTTCCCAGGTTCATATTAATGGTGAGGAGTTATTACTAAGTCTTTTATTTAAAAAAATAGTTATTCTTTGTAAGTGATCTGGGGTTTCTTTTCTAATTAGTTTTAAGATTCCCTTCCTGCTTTGCTGTTCTAAAATTTCACCAGGAGGTATCTGTCTGATAGTTGTGAAATTACTGTTACTTACCTTTCACTTTGAATATTACTGCATTTTCATTCTTTCTATTCTTTCTTTTGAGCCTCTTTTGGTAAATGTGGATTTTTTAACTTCATCCTCCACGTCCCTTATCCCGTGCTGTCTACATCTTCAGATCTGTGTGCAACATTCTGTGTAACTTTGTCCTGTTCTCTCCTTATCTCTTTATTTCTTCATTTGTGTCTGATCTAGTTCACTATATCTTCATTTATCTAAATTCCTGTTTAAATCTTTTAAAATCTCTTTATTTTTCTTAGTACTTTTGTTTCTTTTTCATAGAATATAAATCATTTATTTCTTATCTGAAATTCTTCTTTTTTATTTCTAAATATTTTTCTTACATTCTTTCTTTAGGTTATCATGCTCTGTCTTATTTAAATTTGGTGGGGTTTTTTCTAATCAAAGTGTAGAATCTCCTTAAGCCCTATTGAATTTTATATTTGTGAGTTCATCCTAGGTAGTAGCCCCTCAGAGGAATTCCCTTTCATTTTGTGCATGAGACCAGGTATATTACCATATAGAGAACAATTTTAGTATTTGTTTCTTGCCTTTGATTTTTGCAACCAGAATTTGTGTGGCTTTGTACCTTAAACTTTTGTGAGGCCAAGATCAGACTCTCAGGAGAAACTTTTTTCCATGAAAAGATCAAAAGAAAGCAGAACCTTTTCATCTCCCTCTGAAGTGAAGAATATTTTTTAACTGCTTGTTATTGAGAGCACCACCATTTGAAGGTTCTAGCTTACTGAGGGTTTCTTAATATGACACCTTGTGTCTTGCCAGCCTGGGGTCCATCTGCTGTCCTTGTGGGGCATTTAATCAGAATTCGCCAAATTATGAAGTCTGTACTTACCCTTAGTCCTCCCCATCCCTCCGAGCACCTGATGTGCAGCACCCTGCCCCAGTATCTGGATCCACCCTCATGTGCAGCATCTAAGGGTATCCCTTCCTTCTCAAGAGCTTGGCTGTGGCTTTGTGTATGAAAGAATGTTTGCTACTTGATTTTCACAGAATTTCTGAGTGATTCCAGAAAGAGAGTTTTTTTAAATTATCAAATCAGACATATTGTTGCCACAATATGTCTAAAGTAATATATGGAGATCTGATATAACTGATCTTTACTTCCTCTTAAATATACAGTCAGAAGAATATTTTTAGTACCATAATTCTGACACATAACTTTGTTCAGGAAAGAAGAACTGTAAGTGGAATCCTGCTGGGCAATGCTTCCTTAACTCTCCTGATAAAAAGAAGATGAATTTTCTCTCTCTTCTTCCCTGGAACTTTAGCAATTCCTAGAGGTGGAGCAGCCCAGCAGTCAGACAGAGGAGTCTGTTTTCCTGACCAAGTGCCTCAGATCTCCACTGGACTCCAAATCTGGAATTCCTCATTGTATACCAAATGTAAAGCCTTTGTCTAGTTTAAGCTGCTACATTTTAGTCTCTGGTACATACAGCTCAATGCAATCCTGATTGATACTCTAAATGGTAGCTTCAAATAAATAAAGTTAATAAACATTTTAAAAATATATACAGTCTTGAATTTTTGTATCTAAATTACAAAAGCAAAAATATGAGACTAGCTACTGCATTTAACAGCATTAGAGTAAACAAATTGCACACTTAGAATGTGGAATAGCTCATGTTCCTGGCACCTGCAAATAAAATACTGCTGTCTGAAAACTCAGTGCTTGCTCATATCTTCTTTTCTTTTTTCTTTCCTTTTTTTTTTTTTTTTTTTGGTGGGGGCTGGGTTTGAACCTGCCACCTCCAGCATATGGGGCCAGCGCCCTACTCCTTTGAGCCATAGGCACCACCCTCATATCTTCTTTTCTTATCATCTGCTGTCAGCCCAGCGATAGCCTTTGCTTATCATGTTATTTTAAAGTTATTACTTATTGATGAATCTTCCTAATAAGAACAATAATTTCCTCTAAGGCAGAACATACGTTTGAGTTATTTTTTTCTCCCACATGTAAAACAGTGTCTGGTGTCACTAATTCTTTCACTTCCTTACTAATCCTTTCAGTTGGCAAACAATGTCATTTGTTACTGGTGACCCGTTAACTGCTGGGCGCTCTTCGTACAGATGCTTGTTGCTGGTGCAGTGAGCAAAACAGACAGAGATGTTCGCCCCTTTGGAGCTTATGCAATTTACACCCCCATCAGTATTGGTTAAATGAAAAACTAGACACATACTAAAATTGTTTCTACATTTATGAATATACAAAAACACAATGAAATGATAAAGGAAAAAAGCATATAACATATCTTGATTATCTCAAGATACATTTTGGTCCTCACTTCTCGTTGTCTGGAGAGTGTTTATTAACATGCACCATTTTTAGCACCGGTAAATGAATCCCAAAGCAATGCTTTTCCAGCATAGAATCTTATTTTGAGACCCACAGCCATGTCTTCAGGCTTTTGTAGATAAATTTGGTACCACAAAGACATTTGTAGGCTCAACATGGAAAAAGTGAAATTCCTTTTTCTCCGTTCCCAAATCCATTTCTGTTGTTTACCCAATCTACCTCATAAAAACACCTCTATGCACCATTCATAAAGGGGATCCTGTTACTCTTCTCCTTCATAGGAGGACCGTGATTTCCACATATGCATAAAGCACACCCCTCTGCAGAGTGCAGGAAGTGTGCCCCCACATCTCTGGCCTCTCTCCAGAAAAGATCACATCACCACTAGCAGGTGCAGGAACACATCACTCCTTTTTTTCTCTTTGCTTTTGCTTCCTTCTGGAGGCTCGGTCCCTCCCCCTGGCTAACTCTTACTGGAGCATCACTTCTGCTTGCAGACCGTCCATCACTATCCAAACTGGGCATTCCATGCCACCCACTCCTACTGCGGAGAGGAAAATATTTTTTAAATTCCTAATTTTCCAAACACACATTTTTGGTTAATGTAACATTACTATACAGTAGACAGGAGGTGGGGGAAATTTTTACTTTCCCCTCCAAAAAAAGGTCAT
>NW_003852608.1:1678710-1691072 GCF_000181295.1 Otolemur garnettii | reverse complement strand
CCACTGAACCACAGGCACCACCCTTTCAAGTTTTTAATCTAAACTTATCAAGCTAGCAAAAACTAAGGCACTCTGTATTCCATAAGTATAAGTAGCTTGTGACATATTTATAATAAAAACTCATGTTTAAAAGTATATTAAATTAATAAATTTTTAATAATTTTTATGAGTAAAAATTTGTTTCTTCATTTAGTAAGCAACACTCAGGGACTAGGAGATTGAATTGTATAAAATACATTTTTTTATATTCCTATAGTGTTTAAAGTTACACAAACACCCCAAAAACATCTATATGAAACTATATTTTAGAAAGAAGATAATATAATACTTACTTTACTATACAAATACAAATGTCTACAATGCCATAAAAATAGGAGTTCAAAAAGAAAATGAGAACCCTAAAATTATACCCTATCATTGCTTAATAGTTCATAATACAGTCATGAAGTAACTTTAATTCAGTGGGGGAAAAAAACTACTAAAACTCTTTGATTTCTTTTCTACTTTTCTATAATATTTACTAAACCTCATTTATATTTTCTCTTCAAGTATCTCAAGAAATACTCTAAATATTTAAGATTCTGAGGAGGTGCCTGTGGCTCAAAGGAGTAGGGCGCTGACCCCATATGCCAGAGATAGCGGGTTGAAACCCAGCCCCGCCCCCAAACTGCAAAAAAATATATATATGTATATTTATTTATAATATTTATATATATATATATATATAAGATTCTGGAGGGGAAAACTGAATCAAATCGGTACTTCTTAACTCTTCTCTACTCTTCATCATAATAGTAGTGAAAATTTTTACCTATGCCTCTGTCCTAAGTTTTCTTATCGTTACATTTATCTCTCTGTAATTTCTAAAAATTCTAATATATCTTGAATACTCATATTTTCTTGATGTCCCTAGGAGTATTTTTGTTTTTTTATTGTTGGGGAATCATCGACGGTACAATGAACCAGGTTACACTGCTTGCATTTGTTAGGTAAAGTCCCTTCTTATAATTATGTCCCACCCCATGAGGTATGAGGTACGTCACACACTATGAACCCTAGGAGTATTTGATTTGGTGTGATAGAAACAAATCCTGATGATCCTTAAGTTTTCACTTCCTAGGGACCTTAGAACTCCACCAATCATGTGTGATCATGGAAGGAGCTAGAAAATGGATTGAGCGCCTCTCAGAGAATAGAGAGTGACCTGCAAAGATGTATGTTTCTCCCACACAGACTGGGAGCACCTCTGTTGGGTGGGGGCATGTGTATGTTATGTCCATCTATAGGGCTATCTATGATATGATATGGTATCTATCTATCTATATGTTTATATCCATATCTTTTTCTCTGTCTGTATACCTGTGCCTAAATCAATTAATGTCTTCTTACATTGAGTTTCTAGGAACACAATATATGTCTAAAAAACACACATGGAATAAACAAGCAGAGCAGAAAAGTGCACGATTTCCAATAGGAAGGTGTGTTTCTCAGCACACTTTTATTTATGTTCACCCAGAAACATTGTGGTTACACACGGTGTTGACTTCCGAAGCCTGGAAAATATAAGAAAATTTCCATACGGAATTCCCTAATTTGGGGGGGAACATCTCTCAGGGCTTCTTTGTGGCTACTGTGTTTAAATGTGCTCAAGGGACTGACAAGTTATACTGCATTTAATGTCCAATATCCAATGTCCTGAAAAAGAAGCAGCCATAGAGAGTAAACAGAAATGATGTCTCCTTCTGGCTAAGAATTCTCGCTAAGAATCCATCCTTTTTGGTGTCCAGTAAAACCTTTTTTAGGAAAGTTTCTATCTGGAAGCCTTATGACAGTGTACAGGACACTTCTAGCAGTGTATAACTCCACCTAATTTTTCCTCCATTTTTTCCATCCCACTTTGTTATGTTGTTCTTATAGGGACACACTTCCTTAGTACAGCAACTGTCCTATCCTGTATGTCCAGTCATCAAACTATTAGGAACTAATGTTACTTCCCAGAGGAGTGGGTACACTATCCCAATTGTGTTGCCAAGTTTTGATCAATAATTTGGTTATTTTTGCTCCAACAGTCAAATCAAGCATTAAGCTGAGCCCTTTGCCTCCTGGTTTGGAGCCACAGGTGGAAGTGTCCAGCTGGCTTCCATCCAGAGCAGCCACACCAAGGGGGTCAGGGCTCAACTGGAGCCACAAGCACATTGGCTCACGTCCATGTCAAAAGGCGAGGTCACCATAGCCAGCAGTTCTACAGAAACAGCAGCTCTGCAGGGATATCAAGTGAACAGTGTAGCTGCGGGATTCTCAAAATCTGGTGAGACTTTGGGCTCCCTGAGCAGTGCTTGTTGATTTAATGTTGTTTAAAATCATTTAATTTCTTCAAGTGTTTGCCCACATTGCTAGGACTTAAAAGACAGTCATAAACTCCAGAAAGTTGAGAACAACAGCATCTGTAAATAAACAATACAGAAAAAAAAAAAAACCCTTTAATGTATTTTTCTTCTGAAACAGAAAATAATTAACCTTAAGTTAGGAGTTGTTATATTATTAAAGAATTGAATAGTTTGGGTTGCCTATTTTTGCGTAACAAACCACCCAAAACTTAGTAGCTTTAAACAATGATGACACTTATTTCACTCATGACTCAGTAACTTGGGCAGGCTTCCATGGGGACAGGGACGGATTGTTTCTCTCACTTTGGTATGGCAGGGACAGATCAAAGGCAAGAGGCTGAAATCCTCTGAAGGCTTGTTCACTCACATGTCTAGTCTGCATGCTGGCTGGGACCTTACTGGGGCTGTCAGCGATAACACCCTACATAGCCTCTGTATTTGGTCTGGCTTTCCTTAAGATATGGTTCTAAGGGCAAGTGTCCCTAAAGAGAGAGCCAGATGAAAGATGTGCCACCTTCTATGATCCAGCATTAAAAGACATGCGTTTTCATGTCCTCAACATTCTATTTGTCAAAGTACTCACAGAGGCTCACCCAGATTCAAGAGATAGAATAATGGATACCACTTCTTAGTGAGAAATAGCCAAGGTCATGGAAGAGCACATCAGACCAAAAATACTGCTGTTGCTAATTTAGGAAAATACAATACGTTACAGACTGCCCTTGGCCACAGTGATTCACATCCTTCCCACTCGCAAAATATACTTCAGTGAATTTTCTATTTGCCCTGCCTTTTGTGATGAGTTTGCTACTTCTTTTATTTTTTATTTAATGGGTTGTTTTCTTCTCCTTTTTAAATTCCTCTTTTCCCTTTATGGTTTTGGAAATTATGCACATTACTCTCACGATGTTTTAAAATATCTAACCTACATATTTTTACATACATACTAATCTAACATATTTTAAAATTGATGAACAGCTTCATGTTTTTCCCAGCAAGGCAAGGATCTTAGCACGCTTTATCTCTGATCAATTCCTCCCAGCTTGCTACGTGCCTTAGCTTCGGCAACTATAAACAAATACCATATTCCAGGGGGCTGTCACAAACTGAATGCGTGTGTCCTCTCAAAATTAATACGTGGAAGCCCTATGTCCCAACGTGGGGACTTTAGGAAGTGGGGCAGTTGGAAGATAATGAGGATTAGAAGAGGAAAGTGACCAGTGCCCTTGTAAGTGTCCGGAGAGAGCTTGCTGCCCTCCGCTGTCTGCCCCATGCAGGAACCCTGAGAAGTCAGCAGTCCGCAACCGGGAAGAGGGGCTCCCCAGGACCCGGCAGTACTGGCACATGGTCTTCACGCAGAGCCACTGGAACTGTGTGCAGTAAATTTGGGGGGTTATAAATCACCCAGCCTATGGGTATTTGTTGCAGCAGCCCAGACTAAGGCAGTGGCTTAATCACTAGATATGTATCTCTAACAATTGTCAAGGCTGCGACATCTGAGACCCAGATGTCTGGTTTGGTGTCTAGCGAGGGCCCTCTGCCTGGTTTTCAGGTGGACACCATTCTGCTGTGTCCTGATACGGAGGAGAAATGGGGCGCGGGCCTCTTCTTCTTCTTGTAAGGGCTTTCATCCCATCGTGGAGCCTCACTCTCATTATCTCATCTAAACTTAATTACCTGCCAAGGCCCCACCTTCAAATACCATCACATTAAGGACAAAGGCTCAAGCATATGAGTTTTGGGAAACACAGTTATTCAGCCCCTAGCAACATACAGTTACTTTCTAGTATTTTACACTTGGCTTATTGCCCCATCAAATATTACCTATTGTTATTTTTGCCTTAAAATGTAGAAAAATGCAGCTGATTATTGTTATATTAACCCTCAGTTTTGCCAGTATTTTTCCTCATCATTTCTTTTTCAGTGAGATATGATTGGATTCATTATTTTAAAGTGTACAATTCGTTAACTATTGGTACATCTGCAATGCTGTGCAAAGATCACCATTATCTAATCTCAAAACTTTTTCACCATTTTCCAGAAGAAAACCAATACTAGTTAGCAATTTCTCCCACTCTTCTCTGCTCCTAGCAACCACTGATATTCTTCCTGTCTCTTGGATATGTCTATTCTGGACATTTAATATAAATGGAGTAGTATCATAAAAGAGGAGGAAGCCTTTCTTATTTGACTTTTCACTTGGCATGACATTTTCAAAGTCCGTTCATGTTTTAGATGTGTTAGTACCACCTTCCCTTTTATAGCTGAATAAACGTTCATTGCATGGATACACTTCATATGGTTTATCCATCATCTGTTGATAAACATTTCTCTCTTTTCTTCTACTTTCTGGCTATTATGAATAATGCAGCTATGAATGCCAAAGAGTTTCCACCATACCAGCACCATTTTTCATTTTTACCAGCAACATATGAAAGTTCAAATTCTCCAAATCCTGACCTACATTTGTTATTTTTCTAGGGTTTTGTTTTTTGTTTCTGTTTTGTTTAAAGACAATTTAGTGGGTATGAAGTAATATTTTGCTCTGTTTTCAAAAGACAATAGCTTTTGAATCATCATGAAATACAATTTATCTGTATTTTTCTTCGACTGCTTTTGCTGTAATATGCATAAGAAACTAGGCCAGGCACAGGGACCATATCCACCTTAGCACTTTGAGAGGGTGAGGCTGGAGATTGGCTTGAGTCATGATTTCATGACTAGCTTAGGCAACAAAGCAAGACCTTCCCCTTCTCTACAAAACATAATCTTTGCAAAAAGCCAAGTCTTGAAGATTTACACCTCTTTTCTTCTAAAAGTTTTATGATCTTATCTCATCCATTTAAATCTTTGGGCTATTTTGAATCGATTTTTTTTTGTATAGCGTTAGGTTGACAGACATCTCCAACTTTATCCTTTTGTATGTGAATATCTAATTGTCTCAGCACCATTTGTTGATTACACAATATTTCCCCCATTGAATAGTCTTATCACCCTTGTTAAAAATCAATGGGCTGTAACTATTTGAGTTCATTCTGAGCCTCTTCTACTCCGGTGATCTACATGTATATACTTGTGCCTGCACTTCACTGTTAGAAGACTTGCTTTTCACTAGGTTTTGCAGTAGATGTTGAGCTCAGAAAATGGTGGGGTCTTGTTGTTCTTTTTCAAGTTTGTTTTATCTATTCTGGTTTCCTTGTATTTCCATATAAATTGTAGGATAAACCTGTGATGTCTATAAATAAGAATGTTTACATTTTGACAGGTATTGCATTGAATCTCTAGTTCAAGTTGAGGACTATTATCATCTTAACAATGTTATGTCTTCCAATTCCTGTATAGGAAATATCTCAATTTTACAATTTCTTTTAATAATGTTGTATAGTTTTCACCATACTCACCCACATTCACTATAATCCCTTTCAGCTTCACTGTTCCATCTGGGATTCTATTCCTTTAGTTTAAGAAATATTCTTTAGAATTTACAATTCTGAGAATCTGTTGTCAAATCTAGACTTTGCTTGTTTAAAAACTTCTTTCTTTTGCACTTTTTATTCAAAGACATTTTTGCTTGTTATTGAATGCCAAGCTGATATCTATTTTCTTTTAACATGTTTAATCTATTGTTTTGAAATATTTTGGCTTTCATTGGTGTTGATGCTGTGAGTCTGATTGCCATTCTTTGTGATCTTAACCCTTTTCTCTTTCCTATATTATTTAGAATTTATTCTTCAAGTTAAAAAAAAAAATCATGTTTGGAATATTGCTTGTGGTTGCAATGAATCTATAGCCCAGCCTGAAGAAAAGAAGTTTGTCTACTATATTAAGTATTCCCTTTAGTGAATATGGGACATTCATCTATGATATCTTTTATTTAAAATTTATAATCATACATATATTACTCTTGCTTATTTTTGTTAGCTTTATCACCAGACATTCATTATTGCTAACGCTATTGTAATTGTTGTTAGCTTTAAATTAAATTTCTAATTGATTTTCCCAGATGCATGAAAGCACAATTGACTTTCTTACATTCCTCATATATTCAACCCCTTTCTATATTCTCCAGTCATTCTTACTATTTATCCATATATCTTGAAAGGAGTTTCCAAATAGTCATCCATACTGTATGAAAATAATAACAATGAATAATTTAATTTCCTTTATTCTAGTCATATCCATTCACTTTTTATTTTTTTTTTTATTGTTTCTGTTAGTAATTTCGGTACAATGTTCAATAGAACTGGAAAAAAATAGACCTTTTTTTGTACTATATCTGAGTTGAAGGGAAGTCAGATTCTTTAACATTTATTCTTTAAGTGGATTTTTTTTATAGTACTCATTATTTTTTGAAGTGGGGTCTCACTATATTGTCCAGGTTGGACTAATACTTCTGGACTTAAGTGATCTTCCTGCCTCAGCCTTCCAAGTAGCTGAGACTACTGGTGCCCATTACCACACTCAGCTGTTATATTTCTTTAATCTCCATTTTGTGAATGATAAAACATAATAACATAGATAAGGTAAATAAATTATTTCATTTCATTCATTTCCTATGTTGGAATTAGGTATATAATCTAGAATTTCAAAGCAATGCCTTCGTTAACCTTTTTATGTTTAGCCCTGTGATATTTAACTTGTCTGCAGAAATCCAAACCATTTTTTCTGATTTATTTTGAATATTTTAAGCCTGGAATAAACTAACTTCTTAATGACTGTCAAGATTATTAAGTAACTCAGAATTTGTGCTTTTTGAAAATTCCGATTAACCAGTGAATAATTAACTCTGGCATTTTTATACTAAATTTTTAATATTTTAAAATGTAAATACTTTAAGAACATCATCAACAAAGCAACATTTATCTTTCCTTCAGAGAATTTAAAGGGTGCATTTCTAGAAACTCTCTTGCTTTATTATCACTCTAGCAAGAGCTGAAGTAAAGATTATCTATGTTGTTTAAATAGAGCTTAAAATATAGTTGAATCTAAACTAACAATAGTATTACTAGAAAAAATAGCCAAATATGTTTAAATGGGAGTTAAATTTATGATAAATAGGGACTTAGAGACATTTAATCAGCATTTGAATATTTTCCTCATTCAAACCTTATTTAAGTGTAAAATATCAAAACAAAACTGAGAGTCTTAATTCATTATAGTGACATAACATGAAATTTTAAATTAATCCTTTTCTATATCTTAGCACAAAGCATGTAACATATACTATTTTATCATATGTTTCCAGTAACTCATTTATCATGTGCATGCAAGCAGGCTCTAAGGAGGTATGCTGAAACTTGGAGATAATCCTTTATAGATTCCCATGGTCTCTGTAACCCAGAGTCTTAGACAACAGTTCACTATGCTGATGGCCATATGGCTTTGGTTAAAGGCCACATGAAAAACTATAAGAACTTCAATTAATTCTTGTATATCCATAGATATCTCTCTAATTACTGAACTAATTTCCTACACTGCATTATTGAAATTGCCACATCACACAGTTACAGGTTGGTTGCATCACAGTAGAAAGCAAGTGATGTACTTGTCAAATGAGGAAACAGACCTTCAACTCAAGAACTGGAAGATGAAGTCATATTCTTGCCATTGAGTGCTGCACAGAGTGTGGAAGGTGGTTGGTGCTAGTCTGCTTTGTCAGTCTACTTTGAGACAGGGACTTAGTTTATCTGGAATTCTATTTTTTTTCATAATCTTTCAGACAATAAAGAATTAGTAATAAAAGATGTATTCTTTCAATCTATTCAGGTGGGTGAGAATTGTTGCTAAATGTCAATTTTAATCTGGCACATGTCACTAACAGTCTACTGTGTTCAAGGAATGCTACTTTCAAATGACACCATGTGGTATGCATTGAGGCAAAGGACCCCAGGTAGACCTATTATGACCCTGATGGATGGGGAGACCAAAACGTTTAGATTGGATATCTCTCATGACACTACTCCAATAAAAGTGATGCACCCCTGAGTCAGTGTCTACTCTTATGTTTCAGGAGACCCTAAGTGACGTAAGATAAATGCATTTCTCTACCTTAAAACACCTGTGCAGCACAGGTCAATAATCCCTTTCCCTGCAAGGTGGTACTTTGAACATAGTTGTTACCTCGAGCATCCTCCTTATTAGTGACCTGATCCTAATGTCACAGTGATGCCAACTTCATATATGTGCCCCACCTATTACATTTTCTATGAGTGCTCTGGGATTATGTTTCTTAGTCCCAGATTCAAGGAAGGAAATCTCAAAAGCTCAATGCACTTGCTCTTTGGCATGTCTAATGGTCAACAATGGTTGCTTCAAACACTGGATCTTGTGCTCTAGAATATATAATTTATAAAAGTTTTGCTGATGACATCAGTTTGTCAGTAAAAGGGGTAACTTTATTTGAAAAACAGACTAAGATTTAGTTACCATGACTTACTATTCTCTAGAAACTAATCTACTCCCAAAATAGTTCATCCTTTTATCTGTTGGTTTTTTATAATCCTGAAAATCCTTTGATCAAAATGCTGTCTGCCCAATAAAGAGAGAATGAGTACAAAGAAAAAGAGATGGGATCATGTGGCCCAGGGCAAGTATGCAGAGAAATCCCCGAACAAATGTTTCCTATTACTGTTCTTTTGAATACTGATGATTGGTCATAAATAAAAGAAGAAAGGGGGTTATATAGGTGAGAAATGAAGTTTTAGTTTCAAAAAGGCAACATCTGGACTGATAATAAGACCAAAGAAAGAATCAATAATTGCAACATCAAAAACTACTGTCAAAGAATTAACTATTATCTGCAGGATTCCCTACCAGGAGAAGGCATTCAAATTATGAACAAGACTTTTCATACTATTCATAGAAGACTACTAGTTTGTTTAGACCATAGACATATTTAAGTTTCTCAGAATATTATAGAGAGCAGAAGATATTGATAAAGGATAAAGGATATGTTTTAAAGCATATTTCTGGTATGTAGTCAGAACTAGTGTAGGACTATTTGGGTCAGTTTTTCAAACTATTAGATTGACTCTAATTGCTTGAGAAGTTGGACCTTGCCTAGCACAGCATGGTCTGATCTCACAGCATACATGGCTAATATATTAGATAAAATTTACTTGGTCAGTTTTTAAAATATCTCTGTCTATCTTACTTCCCAAAAGAGCCTTTCTTAAGTGACTATCTAACACTACCCCAGTTTGATTTAAGGCCCTCAGTTTCTGCAAAATATTCACTTTTCACTCTGCCAACAGAAATTTCAGGGGGTAGAACAAGATGGTGAACCAAAAGGATCATTCAACTGAACTCTCCTAGAAAGACTGGGGGAAAGAAAGAACCCAGCCATACCTGGCATGGGGACCTTACCCAGATTCATGGCTCAGGAAGCACAACAAGGAGGTGGTTAGCTGGATACAGAGTATGATCTGGAGTGGTGGAAAGCTGATGAATTAGGCAAGTTATTGCAACTGGCTGGCCCCCCATAGAGGTCCAGAATGGGAGGAAGCCTTTCTGGAGTTTTTAGTTATTGGGGAAATCTGCACACTGAGTGGAAAGCTTGGAAGAGTGGGTGGACTTGAGCAGTATACAGCAGATTTGAATGCTGGTTGGAATGGACTTGCCATAGGTTTAGTAACTGGTAAGGCCACCATACTGAGAAAGTTTTGGAGGCCAGGGGCTACCATGGTGGGAAGGTCATGAGAAGATCTTAGCAGAGGCCTAAATCACGGCCATTTTAATTTCACCTGCCAGGATCAGAACTCCACTCTTGGCATAGGCAGACGGATTTCTGCGCCACACAGGAACTGAAATCAGGGGGTACTGTGACACCTGTACCGGAAGGATTCTTGTGTACTCTAAGACCCCCAACCTGGCAGGCTCTGAACGCTGAGGAAATAATCAGGTGATCACTGAAAGCAACTAAATTTGGAATAAGGATCATAGAGGTTGCTGGCTGTGCTCTGCCTCCCAAAAAATTCGCAGCAGCTCCTGGTGTCTTGGTCACATAGAGCAATGTACTGCCATCAAGAGCAAGGACTTCTGTTTAAAGTAAAGGAAGCAGTGAGAATGAAAAAAGAGGACAAGGAGGTGAACAAGAAGAAAGAACACATGACGAGGAACAAACAGAAATATTCAGGTAACATGTAAAACCAAAACAAAGGAACTCTCCTAAGGGACCATGAGGCAATTACTGCAGAAGATTTCACCTATAAAGAATTAATGAAAAAAAGGAAATTTCAAATATAGATGATAAAGACAATAAAAGGAATGGACAAGAAAATGGAAAGACAGAACCAAAAGTTAGATGAGAGATATTTGGAATATAGAAAGAATTTGGCGGAACTTAAGGAAATGAAGGAGATAATCAGGGAATGTAAATGTATAGTAAAAAGTAACAAAAATAGTTAAGACCATGGAGAAGAAAGAACCTCAGAGCTAGAGGATAAAGTTTTTGAATTAATCCAAGTAGATAAAGAGACAGGAAAGAAGAGATATTAAGCAGAACAGGAGTTTAGAGAACTATGAGACACCGTGAAGTGTTCAAACATATGAATAATATGGATCCCTGAAAGGGAAGAAGATTATCCCAAAGGAATGGAAGCCCTACTGGAGATCAATTTTAATGCTCCCCTTGATGGGCCTGAGCAATATGATATCTCATAACATCATTATAGTCAGGGACTTTAACCACCCTCTGAGAATACTGGACAAATCCTCTAAATAGAAACTAAACAAAGATACAAAGGACTTAAATGTGACCCTAGAACAAATGGGATTAATAGACATATACAGAACACACCATACTAAACCTGAGGAATATACATTTTTTTCTTCTCATCAGCCCATGAAACATATTCTAAAATCTACCACCTTCTAGGATAAAAATCAAACCTTAGCAAAATTTTAAAAAATAGAAATTATACCTTGTATATTCTCAGACCACAAGGCAATAAAGGAGGAACTCAACTTCAACAAAAACATTCATCCCCACACAAAGACTTGGAAATTAAACAACCTTATTCTGTATGATAGTTGAGTTCAGGAAGAGATAAAAGAGGAAATCTTTAAATTCTTCAAACATAATCACAATGAAGATACAAAGTCCAAAACCTGTGGGATACAGCAAAAGCAGTCTTAAGAGGGAAATTTGTCACATTAGATGCCTATATTTGAAAATCAGAAAGAAAGTGCATCAACAAACTCATGAACTATCTTATGGAATAAAAACAAGAATACTAATCTAATCCCAAGCCCAGCAGAAGAAAAGGAATAACCAAATAAACCAGAGATTAATGAAATTGAAAACAAAAGAATCATTCATAAAATTAACAAAATAAAAAGTTGGTTCTTAAAATAAATAAATAAAATCAATAAATATTTTCCCAGATTAACTAGAAACAGGAAAGTAAAATCTCTAATAACCTCAATTAGAAATGATAACGGGGAAATAATAACAGATGCTACAGAGATACAATATATCATCTCTGAATACTGTAAGAAACTGTACTCTTAGAAATATGACAATATGGAAGAAATGGATCAATACCTGGAATCACACCCTCTCCCCAGACTTAATCAAAAAGAAATAGATCACTTGAACAGACCGATTTCAAGAAGTAAGATTGAAAAGACAATAAAAAAAATCTCCCAATTAAAAAAAAAAAAATGCCCCGGTCCAAATGGCTTCACACCAGAATTCTATCAAGCCTTTGAAGTAGAGCTTATACTCATATTGCAGACGTAAGAAAACCATAACCTACAAGGGGAAGAATATTAGAATGACCACAAATCTCTCTGCTGAAACCTTTCAGGCTAGAAGAGGGTGGTCATTGACTTTTAACCTCCTAAATAAAAATAACTTTCAACCCAGGATCCTGTATCCAGCTAAACTGAGTATCATTTATGATGGAGAAATTAAATACTTTAATGACATTCACATGTTGAAGAAATTTGCTATAACTAAACCAGCCCTCCAGG
>NW_003852608.1:1644984-1656920 GCF_000181295.1 Otolemur garnettii | reverse complement strand
AAAAAAAAAAACACTTCTAAAATTAAACATTGAAAGAGATATTTAAGGAGACTAGTAAAAATAAACCAGGTATGGCTTCTTTAGAGGCTGAGGCAGGAGGATCACTTGAACCCAAGAGTTCAAGGTTGTGGTGTATGATGACCACTGCACTCTAGCCTGAGTAACAGAGTGAGATCTCTGACACATCCAACTGAAACAAAAGACTATTAAAAACAAGTAAGATAATTATTTACCAATTTTTTTCTGAATCCATAAGGATGTGGGTTTTGGTGATGGTGGGTTAAACCAAGGAATGTTTGCAGTGAAATTTTAAGGAGCACCTTCTCCCACCATGCAGTCTCCCATCTCCCATACTAGCAGATGTGGTGGACTCCCTGAGCACTTTCCTGCCTCATCATTTACCATCCTGCATTTGTATGATTATTGAAAACTTTAGTTTTTGTTTTAAAATAATTTCTATTCACACATTCACTCATTCATTCATTCATTCACTTTCCAGTTCAGGGTCTCTGGTGGAAGAGCTTCTCCCAACAGCTCAAGTGTCAAGATGAGATCCACCCTGGGCAAGACAACCTGTCGTTGCAGGGCACACAAATGCACCCCCACACTTCCACACACTGGGATCACTTAGGCACACCAATTTACGTGCTGTACAGTTTTGGGGTGTGGATACCTGGGAAAACCCAAGCAGACATGGGGACAACTGGAGTCAATTTATTTTTTCTCATCAACTATGGTGAAACAATATTGAGAGATAGAACATTATTTGAGGACCTACTATATATACTTTTTTCTATCTGACAACTGAGAGGGCAACTAAGTAATGAGGGGACAGGGAGTGTGAGCAGCACGGACTTGCTGTGAGAGGAACGACACACATGGGGGGGCACAGCAGGAAGTGTGGGGTTTCATCATGCTGCTCTTCAGAACCACACACTACTGAAAACTCATGAATGGTTTATTGCTGGAGTTTTCCATTTAACATTTTCATACCACTTTTGATAGAGGATAACTAAAACCAAAGAAAGTGAACCGTCAGATAAAGGGTAGCTACTATAGTCCCCAATCCTGGCTGATCATCTGAATCAGTTGGGAGCCCAGAATGGATTCATCCTGAGATAAGGAAGACCTGTTAGGGTCCGAGGTTTTGCTTTTTTTTTTTTTTCCCAATTCAGGATCTACTTGTGGGTTGTTCCATTCCACTACCTTGCTCCCTTCAGTATTCTTGATTTCTAAGCAACCCAAGGAAAGAGACGCTTCTTTAGTTGACACTGACTCCTCCATTGCAACTTTTAAAATTTTCTATCTTTTAATATTTCCAAATTAATTATTTGCTTTTCTGAATGTTGCAAACAGCATGATTGAAAATTCTAACTACTTACTAATAAAATACATAACTTCATTATTTTACTGATTATATATATGCATTATTATATATGTGTATTATATCTTCATTATTTTACTGATATATATATCTCAGACGCTCTTCTAAAAAGTGGTAGAAAATAACTTGGATTCTGATACTGCCAGGGCTCTAAGTATTGAGACTACCAGCAAGTTCCTAAATCATATAGTGCTAGTTTCTTTATTAAATAGAAATACTAATTGCACTGAACTCACTGAGCTGGTGGAATGATTTAGTGACTTAACCATAGTTGCTTAAAACAATGACTTGTATGCATGTAAAAATTTCACAGAAGTACATTTATACTTACAGTTGTAAAATGTACAGACATAAATGTGTTAAAATATATTTTCCTTTTATAATCAAAACTAATGCTGATTGTTAGTCATAAAATAATTAATCAAGTTAGTTTTTGGATAATGATGTTGAAATGAAAAGAATGGACATAGAAATATTCTAGGAAGAATTTATGACGTTCTATGTATTCAGTAGAAAGGAAGGAACAAGCAGTACTGAAAACCATAATATTCTTTAAAAAACAAACTCAGTTTCAGGTTAAAGCTAAACTCAATTACCATGTATCTTTGCTTCTTCTTTGTCAAATATTTTTAAATAGTTGACTATAGATTTCCTAGGACATTTTCAATGGAAATTCTGTGTTGTATGCATAGCTTTTTAAAGATAAAATTCATTATAAGCAAAGCTTAAACAAGGAGCCAAATTCAAATATGTAATTTATTTATTTTTGTACTTTCGTTAAATGTACTGAAAATTATTTCATCTCAGTGTCATGAAACTTTCCCCTTGTCTCTTTTATATAATAAGCATGTAAGGCTATTTAAATGCAAATTTGTGAAACTATTATTTAGTAGTGATGTATTCAGATATAAAACAAAATAGACATAGTTATGGAAATTCTGAATTCATTTTGTAACATATATTTATCAAAATTACTTTGAATAAAAGCTTTAAGGCAACAGAAATATGACAAAAATTTCACGTCTAGTTGTGTTAGTAAATTATGAGATGTACTGAAATTTTAAAAGCAGTTTTATATGAAGAAGAAGATTCACATAATATATATACACTTGCATATTTCAGAAAAGATAAGAGGTGAAAGAAAATGTGTAGTTTTGAGTTGAAGAAATATACTCTATCACTTTTCTATAATAATTTATATTTCTATCATAATTTATTTTTATTTATTTAATGCAGAGTGCTTATTTTGTGGCAGGTACTTTTATTAGCACCTTACAAATGTGAATACATTTATAATATATATGTATATATTTGTACTTCTTCAAATTTTGGACAAATAGCTACACAGTATATATAATACACATATATCATATTATGTAGGGGGAAAAGCACATTTTCATTATATCTATGTGTAAATTGTAAACTATTGTTTATAACTATAGTTAGAGACTATGTTGTTTCAAGTTATATTAAATAAAAAATATAATCAGATAATTCCTCCTGCCCTCCAAACCTTGGAAAACCAGTTAGTTCACAGTGGATAATGCTGGACTACCAGAAGCTTCATGGTTGGGATCCCATTCGTAGATGGTGAGGCAGATGGAATGTCCAAAACAGATGCACACAGCCTGAACTTCGTATGTGGCTGCTGACCTGATCCATGCACTCAATCCAATGAATAACCAGAAAGAGGATGAGAAGTAGTTGGCATTCCCCTGCAATAGCCAACAATGTATGTTCATTGTCGCCCAGGGCCATATGTCATCTCAGTGATTCCTGTTCTTTGTCTCAGTGGAATCTAAAGGGACTAATCATCTGGACATTCTGCAGAACACTGCATTTGTTCACTGTGTTTATTGAACAATAAAGGGGTCCTTAAACAAGACACTAAATGAATATATTAATGCATTTTATGTTTTATTTATTCATTTATTTATTTATTTATTTATTTTGAGACAGAGTCTCACTCTATTTCCCTGGGTAGAGTGCCATGGCATCATATCTCACAGCAACCTCAAACTCCTGGGCTTGAGCAATCCTTTTGCCTCAGCCTCCCAAGCAGCACCATCATGCCCACCTAGTTTTTCTATTTTTAGTAGAGATGGGATTTGGCTCTTCCTCAGGCTGGTCCCGAACTCTTGAGCTCAAGAAATCCATCCACCAGAGCCTCCCAGAGTGCTAGGGATTACAGGTGGGAGCCATCATGCCTAGCCATATTAATGCATCTTAAAACATTAAAATAAAAAATTAAGAAGAGAGTGATAGACTGTGACTTAAGGATTCAGATTATCTGATGTAGAAGAATTAAGTTGAGTGGTACACATCAAGTGGCCCAAAACTCCTGGTCAGGTTCTATTTCTTAAGCAGAGTGGTTGGTAAATGGGTGTTTTTATTATGATTATTGTCGCTTGAAGTGTTTGCATGTTAAATCATCATATTATGTATGATTTATTGCACAATAAGTTTTTTAATGAGCTGGCAGGGCATCTGTACAAGAAATGAAGACAAAATTAAATTAAATATAGAGGAGTGAATAATGGATCAAATGGAATAGAAAGCATAATTGACATTATTGGAAACATAGAGGTCTCAAGTACAGACTTGAGAAATTAAGCAAAATAAAATGGAAAATAACGTAATGTTTAAAATTTCAAGAGGAAAAAACGGAGCTATGAACAATGTTATGGAGCTATGCACAAATCAACATCCACCATCATTAAACGGAATAAATGGAAGACACATATATTTTCAAAACATAGAGATAAAATTCCCAGAGAGAAGAGAGGATAAAAGTGCACAGTGATGCAGAGTAATAAACACAAGGAGATAGGTTAGGAAAGTTCCATCCTTCAAGGATAAAGAAATACTTGTGTGGGCATTTAATAAAAGATTGGATCGGTGTCATACTGTACTGCCATGTTCAATAACGGGATAATAATTAAATGCCTAAAATTTTAAAAGACATTTTAACTTAGCAAGCAAGTTCCTATTCAAGAATTAAGAGACAGGTGTGCTCAAATAGTCAATAATCAAGACTTTAGAGTATTTATGAATAAACTTCTTGAAAAACCGTCATTGAGAACAAATGCCAATCAATACAAGAGTAACCTGGTAAAGCTGTTATAAAGAGATGGGGTTTAGCATTGAATCATTTTCATACAAAACAAAAGCTAACAACTGTGGAATCTGATTAAAGAGCAAAATAAAATGTTATAAATATGTATCTTACAATACTGATAATGTAACTAACTGTATGAAGTTGATGAATGATAACAAAGTGAAGACACCAATGTCGGTCTCTTTCATGTCCCTTTTCAATCACATTTCCCTAGCTCCCTCCCAAATGTAACATCTAATCTGACTTCCAACATCTCAAAGTTTGGGAAACTTATATAAATAGAAAATGATATTTGACAGTAGCTTCTTTTGTCCAAAGGTTTGTTGTTGCCAGTCTTTTCCAATTTAGCTATTGTGTTTCAAATTAGCAATCATCAAATAATGATTCGTAAAGTTTCTAAACTCTTTATGTTTATAGGCTATTTGAATATTTTCCTTTGTGCCTGAATGGGCGTGTCTTATTTTCATTTTTTAATTATCTCTTTTTTATTGGTTTGTAGAAGTTTATTTATGTCTCCAAGACCTAAGATGTTTAGTTGTTTTACTTATTTCAAATATCTTTTCCCACTCAGTTTCTTGCCTTGTCACTTTCAAAATGTTCTCTTCTGATCTACCTAATCTTAAATTAGCACAATGTATCAACCTTTTTTTTTCTTTTAATAATCAGTGATTTTGGGTTTCCTATTGAAGAAAACTATGAGTCTTCCAAGATACCCTCCTATGTTCTTCCAGAAGCTTTAATCTTTTGCCTTTCACATTCAGGCCCAACATGTAGTTTGAATGGAGATTTGTGAAGGAGATAATGAAGGAGTTTGAAGGATGGAGTGGCAATGTATTAATGTAGGTAGTTCTCATTTCCACTTAGCCACATAGTCTTTCCATTGCTATTTGTTCCTTCTTATATCTGCACACTTTCATCGGGGTCATTTTCCCTGGGCCTTAAGAAAAATTTCCTGTACTATTTCCATTAATCTGCGTTAACTGGTGACAAATCTTTCAGCTTTCCTTTGTCTGAAAAATGTATTTATTTTTTCTTTGTTTTTATTGGTGATTTTATTGGATCAAATATAACATAAACTTGAATTTGGCACTTTTTTTCTTGTAGCCTTTAGCATGAAATACAATTTTTCTCTGGTATTTCTTTTTGTTTAAGTTGATAAATCACTTCTTTGTCTTATTTGTGCTTCTTTTAAGGCAAATGTGCTTTTAATCTTTTTTTGTTTTTAAGATTTTTTCTTATGTTTATAACAATGTTATGATAATGTACTTATTTATTATATTCTTTGTTTTTTAACATGTTTGGAATACATTTTAATTCTTAAATATGTAATTAATATCTTTTCTCAGTTTTGGAAAATGATCACCAATTGTTCTATTCTTTCTGTCTTCCTTTTTCTTTTTTTCTTTTTCTTTTTTTTTTTTTTGAGATAGTCTCACTCTGTCATAGCTGAGTTGAGTGCTATGCTGTCATAGCTCACAGCAAACTCAAACTTTTGGACTCAAGTGATCCTCATGCCTCAGCTTCCAGGCTTCTGGAATAGCTGGGAGTACAGGAGCCTGCCTAGATGCCTGGCTGGTTTTTCTGTTTTTAGTAGAGGTAGGGCTTCCTTTACTCAGGCTGGTCTCAAACTCCTGAGCTCAAGCAATCTTCCTACCTCAGTCTCCCAGAGTGCTAGGATTACAGGTATGAGCTGCATGCCCAGCTCTTTCTGTCTTTCCTTTTGTGAAATCTAATTATATGTGAATTAGAACATTTCACTTAACATTTGTCTCATAAAATTTTTAAATATTTTTCTCTCATTTGTTTTCATAAATTTGTCTAGACATGTAATTCTGGCCTATTTTCCATTCTACTAATTCTTTCTTTAACTAAATCTAATAAGCTGCTGGATACATTTGTGAGTTTTTCAGCTCAGTTTTGTATTTTGGAATCTAAAACTTTCACTTGGGCCTTTTTATGGTTTTTGTTTTCTTTTACTAATATATCTCCATCTTATCACCTATTTTCTGAATGTATTAATACACTTCTGAAACTTATTTTGCAGTCTATTTCTGATAACTTCATTGTCTGAATATATGGTTTTATTTCTCTCTCCCATCCCTTTTTAGTCACATCAGAGCCTTATTTTCTGATATTTCTTCTAATTGTTTTATCAAATGCTGGATTTTGTATATAAAACTGTAAAGATAATTATGGTGTATTCTGACAATTTTAGGCTCTTTATCATCTCAGGTATAAAATATTTAAATAACCTCTATATTTAGTCTTTCACATGATAGACTGTCCTTCTTTTAATCCATTTAACATTTTTCTGGTAAGCTACTCTTCCTAACCCACTCTGTTTAGCATATCACTCCTTCACTGAAAACCTGCAATGTGCTCTAACATTATTGTGGAAAGTTCAGTAAATTGAAATGATAACTGCTTCAGTCTGACTGCCTAACCAACTTGCTTTATACTGCTACCAATATCTCTCTGTAATCAAGTCAAATAAGTGTTCTTTACCTTTGATCTTTCCCCTAACCCTCTCCTTCCAATCCGCTTTAAGTGTTCATATTCTCATAATCTTTAAATGTTGAGACTATTTGGACTATACTTTAATCTCCGCTGTTCCCTATACTTTATACCCTGTATTCCAAAGAAAGTAAATTAAATTGTCCAGTCTTTTCTCTGCTGTAACGAGAGAAATTAGAATCATTACTTCACAGATATTTTTAAAAGCACTATTATCCCACCTAAAACCAGAGTTCTGGTGACAGAACTGGGTAAGTATCTCCAAGGGAACAATAGAAAATAACATATCTTGGGTTACAGTGGCCAAGGCTGAATCTTCTATGTGCTCTTCCTTATGTAGAAAAATTCTATTTATTATCAGTAAGTTTAATACTATTAAGTGAAGTGACTCACTTCTTTACACTTGATTCTTAAATAATTTTCCAGTTAATCTCACTGTTTTCACATTCCTCCTTCTAGTACCTGCTGAAGTAAGACATTAAAAACACAATGTGAGGATATTAATGTACTACATTACCATATTAATACATATTGATATCTTTCTCAAACCACTCGGTAGTTCCCTATCACTTACATATAAAGTCCAAGTTCCTTTGGACTTTTAGGATCTGACTCATATCTGTACCACCAGCCTGTGTACATTTAAGTCCTTCCAGCTTACATATGTATTATGACATTGCAGCCGTAACACAAGTATTCTTTAAGTACATATGATTACATGAGTGTGATGAAGTGTATGTGATTACACTACAGAGGAATATAACCCTCGTCTTGCAAAAAGACTCCCTCTGTAGCTGACTTGAGGTGGTTAGCAGGCATGTTGAGAAGCTCGCTCATCAAAAATTGTGGAGATGTTTAAGAACGAAGGCCAACTCCAGCCAACAGCCAGCCAAAAGCAGGTGTCCTGAAGTCTGCAGCACCAAGCAAATGAACTCTTCCAACAGCTGAGTGAGCCTAGAAGTGGATCTTTCTCCATTTAAACTTCTAATGAGACTGTACTCCTTGATGACATCTGGGTTGCAAGAGTGACACCCTGCAGCAGAGAGCCCAGTGAAGTTGTTCCCAGACTCCTGTTCCACCACTACTCTGAGCTAATAAATAAGTAGTGTTTTAGGCTGTTATGTTTATATTAATATAAATTTGCACAGCAATAGTTAACTAATACTCATGTATATATTAATACAAATTAGCATAGCGATAGATAACTAATTCTCATAACATGCTGTTTTTCACCTTCTTACCTTCACGTTCAGAACTCCCTCAACCTTAACACTATCAGCTATCTCCTTTGCTCAGCTAGTAAACTGTCCTTGATGTCAAAATTTATCACTTGTAAGAAGCCTGTGAATTCTTTACTAATTCTGTCCTTTCACAAAATACAAGTAATCATTCAATTTGTTGCTTAGCCTAATTAATTTTAAACTTCATTTTGTGCATGTTTTATACTCCATTTTCTATTTACTAAACTTGAGGACAGAGACTATGTCATATTTATTTTTGTGGCCACCATGCCTACCCTCTGCCTCGTGATACATAGATCCAAATATTCCTTGTTAAATTTTCATCATGTGTGTAACTGCTGCTGATTTTATTCTTATTACATCCTTCCCTAAAATATCCTTTCTATTTCTTTCCTTTGATGTAAATCTAAATCCTATTTCTTATTCAAGGTTAACTTGAATTTGCCCACTTCTTAGTGGTACCTTTGAATATGTATGTTTGACAGTCCAAAACCTGGTAACAGAGACAAAGTGTAAATTTGATTGCAGACATTAGGAAGGTTGCCTGGCTTTCTCCCTGCTCAGAACTCCTTCCCATTCTCCATTCCATGCTAGATACAAATGCTTCCTGTTACTATGAAGCAAGGCAGGAATGAATAAAAATAAATTGTTTCTGGGACTTTATGTACTTCCTATGCTTAATCATGCCTATGTTTGAGAGGGATCAAAAGATGATTGCTTTTGCTTAATAGTTTTTCAGAGAGGAAGTCTGTAATAAATGAAAAACAAATGACTTAAAATGTTGCTCAGTAAAAATGTAAAGACTTTGGTAAGAAAATATCAAAAGTACCAATAAGTAATGAGTGAAGTACATAATTAAGCTATAGAAAGAATTACTTGGGCTGCTAATTATTGTACTTTCTCTGTTTCTACAGATCTAAAGGGTGGTTTATACACATACACCTTCTCATTAAGCCTCCAGTGGGACAGTGTGGTGTCCAGGTCAACATCACAGATTCTTAGGTAATAGCAATACCTTATTTTCACAGTGTTGTGGAGATTGCCTGAGTTAACATATAAGCTGCTCTTAGAAGAGTGCCTGACCTATAGCATAGGATATCATCTTCATAGGAGAAATTGAGGCTCGGAAAGGTTAAGTTACTTGCTAAAGGAACATCACTCTTGAGTGGAGCTGCTAAAGTTTATAGTCAGTCTGACCCCCAAATCCCATAATCTTAACCACTAGACTATAATGCATGGTCATCTCAGACAAAGAAGTGAAAATTGAAATAATGATATTTCCCATTTAAATTAGCAAAGATTAAAACAAAATGTAGATACAAACCTCAAAGTTGTCATGTAAAACCACTGAGACCACTGACATGAGCAATCTAATATACTGACTGCAAGAATTTTAATGTTTAGAGTGCCATAAAACTAACTCTCTAATACAGGACCTACTATTTAATAATTCCTATTTTATCTATCTATCCTAAGTGGGGAGGACAAGATACCTTGGTGCAAAGACATTGGTCACTACATCATTATATTATCCTTGACTGTCCAAGAATAGTTCAATGGTTAAATAAATGTACTATTGAATATTTTATTTGCATACATTTATATTATTTAATATTAAACTGCTATCAAATGTTTGTCTTTAAATAATGCTATCATAAAGATAGACAAGATAGTGTTATTTGAAAAATAGAATAGAGTAGATTGTTTCAATTAATTTTATTTTTTAAATCACCTAAGAAATAAATTTAATATGCAAAATAAAGTTTGGAGGGAAATAATATTATGAAGAAAATAGTGTTTATACCTATAGATGGGTTAAATAAGCAATGTTTTAATTTTCTATTTTGACATTTATTTACCATAAAAATCTCTATAATGAACATCTATTATAGGCATTTCAAACCAGAAAAAGAGAAAAGAGCAATATGTATAATTTTAAAACAAACTAAAAGCCTACTTTCAGTTTATGGATTATTGGAGCAGGAAAAATAAGATTTTATTTATTTGTGTGGTTAATGAGCAAAACACTTTACCTTGTTATTGTGATGTAATAAATACTATGAATCAGAGCAGACCTTAAATAATAAAAAAAATTGTGAATATGTTCAAAATATGAAGTATTTATATAATCTGAAAAGCAATATTTGCTATAGATCATCCACCAACTGATAAAAGAGTGTCATTCTTCTTGCTGTCGAAGTGACTATTTCAGTGTTTTAGGTACTGAGACTTGGGATGAGTTCCAATGCATTTCCCACTTCATGATTCTGTGAAATACCAATGGATACTATCAGAGATGGAAGGAAAACACCCAGCCCAGTCCCCGCCCCAGACTCCTGCCTGTTTCTCCCCAGGTCCTTGCAGTGACGAGTAATGGTCTGCGGTGACCAACCATGTCTCTTTATAATCACTGCAACAGCTTCAGAGCCCATAAACTCACGTCGACAGGGAACTTTATTTATACCTTGTACATTTACCGTAGATCACATGGTGAGTCTTTTAACTTTAACAACAATGCCACCCAGGAGAAAAGGCGATGCAAAATATTCACGTCTTTCCAAAATGCCAGTTGCCAGCGTGTACATATTGCTTCTCCCTAATGGGTTGCTGTGGTTAATGAGCAGAACACTTTACCTTGTTATTGTGACATAATAAATACTATGAATCAGAGCCTGACCTTTACGTTCCTTCCACTGCAAGCCTGACTGGGGCTCCTTCATGACAGCATTTGAACGTATTTTAGTATCTTTAATAATTACAAATAGCCTTCCTCACACCAACAAACCATTGTCTCTCCTCCCCTTTATTGTCTATCTTCTTGAACAGTTCACGTTTTTCATTTCCCTTTCTTTCACTAAAGAAAAGCATTTGAAGCTGACTCCCCCCCCAACACTCTACCCAGAGACTCCTTTACCTTACCTGTTGGTGTGCTCCATGGCTGTCCTCTGGTCATCGCTAAACTTAACATGTAGCACAGCAGTGACACTGACCACCCCTTCCTCTGACACAGTGTCAGTTTTCCAGGCTTCCTTGACACCTCTTACCTCCTTATTACCTTTTGTGAATGCTTTTTTCCCTGCTTCTCTGCCAATGCTCCTTCTCTGTTGTGTGTCTGCCACAGCAGCACTGTGTCCTGGCCTCTGTGTCTTCTCACTCACTCTCCACGCAGGGTGGCAGATGTTCCTAGGGCTTCACAATAAAAAATTGTATATCCTTCCTCCCATGCTCAAGATTTGAAATAGCCCCTTTCCTACCCTGATGACTCCATTTTAAAATTGTACTGGAAATCCAAAATAAAATACATATAATTAAGGAAGATGTTTGAGTTTGAGTCTCACTTCCCCACTGTACTGGCTGTGTCAACGTTGGACATATTAGTTAGTGAACTCAGAGGCTCATTTTCCTTATTTGAGTGGTTTGGAAAATGGATGAAAATAATGTGTGAAAAACAAATTTAGCACAGTTTGTGGCACATGGTTGCTGTTTACCTGTGCCCCGGGGAGTCTCTTCCGGATGTCTGAACTGTGAGTAACACACCCACTTATCCAGGTCAGTAACATGAGCACAGCATTCACCCCCTTTTCTGTCTCACAGTCTGCCTTCAATCACCTAGTTTTGTTGACAGTCCTATTTGAACTTATCTCCGGTAGCTTCTTTATTTTCCTTTCCTTTTTTTTTT
>NW_003852608.1:1632194-1644911 GCF_000181295.1 Otolemur garnettii | reverse complement strand
CTCAAACTCCCAAGTACCTGGAAATTTAGGTGCCCATCACAACACACAGCTAGTTCTATCTTCAATAGAGATGGGGCTTCCCTCTCGCTCATTCTGGTCTCAAATTCCTAAGCTCAAGTTATCCACCCACCTCAGCCTCCCAGAGTGCTAGGGTTATAGGTGTGAGCCATTGAATACACTTCTTTAGGTGTTCACTGGCATTCCCCTAATTGGAACCATCAGCATCTCTTGAATGTTTTCCTTTCTTAATATCATTATCAAAACCAACTGTTTTTCTGTCTTCAAGGTCATTCACTTCAAATTTACAAACCCCCAAGTTGCCAGATGAAATTTGATGACATTAACCAAACAGATACTTCTATTTCAGCCATGAATTGCCTCTTTCAGTAAAAGCCAAAGGCACTACAGTGAACATGGAAAGGCTTTGGAGATTGCTCACCCTCCATGTCTATTTATCTTTTAACATTCAGTTTGTTGTATCCTCCACTCATACTGTGCAGTTATCCTCTCTTGTTTTGGATATAGTACTTTATATTTGTGCATGACAAATATTTTTAATTACATACTTTCATTTTGTGATTTAGAGTTATGTCGAGGCTCTGAAAAGAAAAAATAGCACAAAAACATTGTTTTGCCCACTTTAAAAACCATATGGAAGTATCAAAGGGAGAGTACAGAAAATACCGTCTCATTATCTGATTATAAAACCAGACTGTTTTAAGCAAGCAATCCTTGAATTCTGTGATAACTTACAAAAACACCGACAAGGATCTGCCATAAATTATAAACTTAACAAGATCAGTTCACTATTTTAACAATTAGATACTTAGATACAGAACATAAAGCATATACAAGAACAGGCTTATGGGAAACGTAACAACTCAGGAACATTTCCAGATTAATTGAATGTTCAAATGACACTACATTAGGGGGCTTCATAACTGGAATTCAGTCCAATTCCCTGCTTGGTTTTGGAAGCCCATGTCTTCTAAAGCACAGATATATTTCCTCATGCCTTTTACCTGATCTAGGACTCTTAGTGAAACCTTGCCTAGCATATTGCTAGAATGCAATCTTTTCAGTGGGTAACAACTACCATTCCTGTAATGTGGAACGTTCTTTCTTACTTCCTCTCATCTCATGCACTATTTTCTTTCTTGAAATGTTGTTTTCTGGGCAACGCCTGTGGTTTAGTGGATAAGGCACTGGCCTCATATACGAAGGGTGGTGGTTTTGAGCCCAACCAAACTGCAACAACAACAAAAAAGAAATGTTCTTTTCTACCCTCAAACTCTTTTCTCTAGCTAAATTCTACTCATCCTTCCTGTTATATATAGAGCATCTTTCAGAAAAGCTCCCTGAATGCTCAGCACTTGCTCAGGCTTCCCTCCTATGCTTTGTCTCAGGATTGCACTTCTTGTCCCCAACTGGCAATCCCTCCTCTCGTGTATGTGGCCCCATTATGTTGTCTGCCTCTATGGTGACGTGCCTTGACTTACTCACCACTGCACGCACAGAGGCTGGCAGAGCACATGGTTCCTCGGAAGATATACACTGTGTTACATCTGCCAGTAGTGGAAGTCAAGGATCATTGATACAAATACTCTGCTGTTCTAAAGAACTATTTTCTCAAATTTTTCCATTTTCAATAATTTTCTCTGGCAAATTCTAATCAACATTGTATTTAAATTTTAGTCCTAATGACATCAATTCCAAGAACTTTTCAATGTACTCTGGGAGGCTGTAAGGAAAATCCTCTCTCTTAAGGAAGTTCTCTTTCCTAAGGAAGGTGCCACTGTTTTTATTTTGGTTCTGTCTTTTGTAATTCGATATTGCTTACTTTCTAGTTTCCTTTTAATTTTATGTCTTGATCCTCATGTCATTATCAAAGCATCTATTTTCTTTCTGCTGTTGTTTTAGAGGGGAGAGGAATGACCTTCTTTTTAGTGTGTGTCTGATGCCTGACACAGCAGAGTGCCTTCCCCCAGGAATGACTCTGAATGCCCTGGGCCAGTCCTTACAAACAGAAAGATGCTGAAATTTTATGTGCAAGACCATACAAGTAGTTTACCATTCCAAAGAACTGATGTGTGTCTTTAGACAATTAAAAATTATGTTAAGCTTCTTGAAACTTCATGAAGTTTTCACAGTCATAATTATTCCCCTGAAAGTTATTGCCAAAAAAAGCATTTGATTATAATTTACTAATGTTATCTTCTTAAAATGAGATTTTTTTCTCTGTATTTTACAAAGAGAAAAGAAAAATTGGTGCTGTAAGTGGCTACTGAGGGATTAAAGTAAAAAGTGCAAGAGAAAATACAAATTGACATGAGCAAAGAAAAAAGTAGAACTTTTTTTTTCCTTTAGGGGATTTCCAGTGTGCTAAAAGAGCAGACACATACAGGTGAAATAATCAGAGTACAGTCATGTGTGCATGTAACAGAGAGGGGCATGGTTTGGAGGTTTCAGGGCGTGAGCATGTTGTCCTAAATTCTGTTCCACCAGTAATTTAACGTTAGAGCCTCATGTAAGTTTATTAATCTCTATAAATCTTGGTTTCCTCACCTGTAAAACTGGACTCTTAATAGATGCTACCTCACAGGAAATTCATGATGAGTAAATGAGATAACACAGGTGCTTGCTGCATAGCAAATGTTCAAGGCATGGTAACTATTGTTATCATGTTATTCACAGAGGCTAAAAGAATACAGAGGAGAATTTTTTTTTTTTTTTTTTTTTAGACAGACTCTCACTCTGTTGCTCCAGGCTAGAGTGCAGTGACATCAGCCTAGCTCACAGCAGCCTCAAATTCCTGGGCTCAACAGATCCTCTAGTCTCAGCCTCCTGAGCATCTGAGATCACAGATGCCTGCCACGAGGCCTGGCTAATTTTTCTACTTTTAGTAGAGATTCTGTCCACACTTTTTCAGGCTGGTCTCAACTCTAGAGTTCAAGCTATCCTCCCGCCTCAGCCTCCCAGAGCGCTGGGATTACAAGCGTGAGCCACTGCTCCCAGCCCAGAGGAGACATTTTTAACCATGGCTGGAAAGAGCAGCTGAAGCATGACAGGAGGCCACAGGGAAAATCCTTGTGCTCTTTGCCAGCATCAGGGAAGCAGCAGCCATTTGCAGTTCATGTGTGTTGTTGCCAATCTGATGGCTCACTTTGTTTGGCATGAAGTAGCAGCTGCCCTGCAGTTACTCCCTGAACCTTCAACTTTTCTGACTCTAGGGCTTTGCGTGTATGTTCACCTTCATGAGAAAAGGCCTGGCTTCTCCAGGATACACCTGTTACCAAAGCCAGAGGCAACCAGGCAATGATCCAATCTTGTGACCCGGTTTCTTGCTAATCTTTATGGATTCCATCTACTTTTGGTCTTCCTCATTTTACATGTATTTTCCTTTCTGCCCTCCTGTATAGGTGAAACATCTATATGCCTCTGGCCTAAAAAGCCATTTGAGAGAGAGTAGTGAAAAGACTTTGTGCAGGCATAAGAAACTGAGGCAGAATCCCGTGTGGCCAGGTTGGTTGTGGGCCTAACATGACCAAGGCTTTGGCTGGAATAGCATTTCCAGGCTGTGTTAAGGAATTAAGGTTGACTTTATAAGGCCAATGAAAAAGCCCTTTGGAAAACTAGCCAGATACCCATCGGTAACCTTTCCTTATCTGTGGTAAGTGACGAAGGTTGCTTGCTGACGGGTCTGGGAATGGAGTAACCTTTCCTGATCTGTGGTATGTGATGAAGGTCACTTGCTGACAGGTCCAGGATTAGAAATGTGCTAGGGGACCTCAAGAGAAGAGGAATTTACCCAATGCACACAGGTATCTAATGGCACAGATGAAACCTGGGCTCATGAAAGGCTTTTGAGAAGTCCAGCCTGAGAATTCCTTGTTATAGACTCCAGCAAAAAACCCCTGACTTAAAGCCTACATGGGAGCAGAGGTTCGCACAAAAATTCCTGTATGCCCAAGAAGTTTCTCTATGCTTTGCTTAAAGATTCGAAGTAACTGCCTCCAAATGACATGGTCAGTAGAACAGACATTCAAATCATCTCTTTCCCCCATAGCCTCAGGCTTCATAAGATAAGAACAAAGAAAGTAATGACTGACAACATGTTCTTCATTAAGTTATGTTAAACTGGGTTATATTGAAAGGGTTATGCTTAAAGGTGTATGTTGGGTGGATTATCAGATTACTAGAGAGGAGCTACTTACAGGGCGGGTAGTCATAAGATGTTTAAATGGATTAGTGAAGTCATTGATGTCCAATGCACATGTGCAGAGGGTAATGAATGTTAATGAGGTCATTGCTGTATAGCGTGCCTGCACAATATTCCCTATATAAGCCAACAACAAATAAAGAAAGCTTGCCATTTTGCCTGAGCAAGCAGATGGTCCCTTTATTTAAAACACAATTTCAATAAGCATGCTTATTTTTCATGACATCACTTTTCTGTGAGACCCTTACAGCAACACTCCTGCCCTGTCAACTTCAAGATCTGACACTGTATGAGGAGACTGAAGTCTTACACAGACTGCTTAGCCCACTTTCACAATTGTGTGAGCAGATCCCCTGTAACAAATCCTCCACACACACACAGACACACACAATCACCTACTGGTTCTTCTCTGGTTGAACCCTGACTGATACCTGGTCTATTTCTGATGCAATTTTTTTTAAACAAGAAGCTACTGTACAGACTTATTTTTCATTTCATGCATACATCTGGTCCAGAACAAAAATGAAAATTTCCCCATCAGTGAGTCCAAATACAACAACAAATTTGTGACTACAAAGATGGTATACATGCCTTATATACATTTCTTTCAGAATTTCATTATCACTTCATACCATGATGACTCAATGAAATAAATGAAAATATAAGTGTGTGAATTAATGAATGAATCATTTGAAAATAGAGTCAACTGACATTGAAATCTTTTATTTAAAAGCAGAATTATTTCTTCTATAAGCAAAATGACCTTTAACATTGAAGAGGCAAACCATTTAGAATGTTGTTTAGTCTCGAGAAGAACTTACGTGTCTTCTAACTCCTTTTGTAAATACTAAGGATTTGTTGTTTGTCTGCTTTTTACAAACTGACAAAAAGGATAGATAAAAATGGACAGAACTGAAAGTCCTCTTCATAATATTGAAATTAGCATCTTTCTTCTAGTAGGCAGGACTTTGACGTTAAAAATGATCTGCAGAGTCTGAAACAAAGGACAAACTCAGTAAGAAAATTAGAAGTAAATAATTTTCTTTCTGAGACATACAAACTTTATGTAGGGAAACTATTCTTGGTTCTCATCATTTTCTTTTTCTCCCACTCAAGATCTGTGGTACTGCTGTGGTGTCCATGGCAACACCAGGAGTGAATGAGCGCGTTACAACCAGTGTCCTGCCACTGCCCATCGCTCTGTTCTCCAAGCTAGTGCGATTCCTCTCAATTTCAGTGGCTTTCTCTCTTGCCTCTGTGATGAACAAAATCAGAATCTATACCAAGAATGAATGGCATCAACACAGGATCATCTGTTACCTTATCTACTTTACCCCATTGGAAAGTTTTATCAAAATGATAACATTTATTCACAAACACTTGGACAGATTGAAAAAACTCCCTGTTCTTTTTACATAATGAACTAGAAAATAGCAGATTAACATATGTCAAATGATTCATAGAAGGCACTGTGCCTTATGTATGTACCATTTGATGAATAGTCTTCAATAATTCTTCCATTAAAAGACTATAATATTAATAATAGCAAACAAGAATAAAATGTAATGTGAGAAAATGGATCCACATTTATTTCCAGTTAAATATAGTCTACCCTGGGCTTTGGTAATAGTGCAAGAAAGTTAAAGAGTGCTAGAACAGCGTTCCTTGTGATTCGTGGTTGACATTTGAAGTGAATTTGATTAATCATGGTCAGCCTTCTTTTATGACATAGAATAAAACAGAATTGAATAAAATAGGAAAATCAGATTGCATCGTATGTGGTAACAGATATTTTGTGAAACATTTAAAATGAAATATAAAATGTATTTCTCCGCATTGTCATTATCCCACACAATACTCAAGGAATAATGTCAAACTTTCTCTAGATTCTGGTTCTTTTAAATATCGTCCTATGAGAGGATAGTCTGGCTACCAAATGAATATTCATAGAGTTAGATTTTTGTCTAATGGCTTACAGATCAAAACCTACTCTTCCAAAGGAGTTGGAGTTCTTCATAATTCTCAGACTTCCTGTATTTGTTTCCCAAGGATGCTACAAAAATTATCACAAAGTAAATAGCTTAAACAACATGTGTTGATTCTCATCATTGTGGAGGCAACAGGTCCAGAATCAAGTCAGCAGAGCCATTCTCTCTCTCCTACTTTCTAGAGGTTGCAGCAACCCTGGGTAGGTTTGGCTGGAGACTGCGTAACTCCTTCTGCATCATCATGGCTGGCCTGCCCTGCCCTCCATGCCTTCACACGGCATTGCCCTCTGCATGTGTGTCTTCTCTCCTCTGTATCCAAGCTGGCAGAGTCTCTGTTGAGATGGTGGACTGGATCTATAAGTCACATGCCTAAAATATTTTTTTTTGTTTGTTGTTGTTGCAGTTTGGCCCGGGCCAGGTTAGAACTCGCCACCCGCAGTATGTGGGCTGGTGCCCTCTTCACTGAGCCACAGGCACTGCCCCCACATGCCTAAAGTCTTTATCTAAATATACAGAAATCCTCGGCCCTGTTCCCAAAGCAAGCTATCTGAATAGACTAAGAATTTTCAAGTCATCAAGTTCTGGTTCCTTTTTATGTAAGAGTTTCTTCCTCAATTTATCTCTTTCCTCTTTCATTTTACTCTAAGCAGCAAGAAGAAATAAGATCACATTATTCACACTTTGCTTTGAAATCTCCTTAGCTGTGTATCCAAGTTCATCACCTGAAATGCTATTTTGCACCCAGTAGCAGCAGAAAATGTAGCCAAGTCCCTGCTACTTTATAATGAGGATCACCTTCAGTCCAGTTTCCAATAATATGTTCCTCATTTCCATCTAAGACTCTACCAGAATCACCAGTCACTATGCCTTATACATATGTACCATATGATCTCATGTACCCTGTAAATTGGTACAAATAAAAAAAGAGGAAAACAATTTTGACTTGAAAATTTGGTCCTAACATAAGAATGGACAGATTAATGAATAGAGCAAAATAGAATAGCTAGAAATAGATCCAAGTACATGTGTGAACTGAGTACAAGATAAACCTGTAATCTCAAATCACTGTGGGAAAGATAGTGTTGGTAACAAATGGTAATGGTCATCTACAAAAGAGAAAATTGAATTCAGATCTTGCACCATTTACCAAACAAATTACAAATAGATGAGAAATATAATAAGTGAACAAAAAATATTTTACATATTAAAAGAGTGAATTAATTCCTTTATAACTAAGGTAGCAAAATTCTTTCCAAATATAATTCAAAATCTAGAATCAATAACATAAAAGATTAATGTATTTGACTAGATAACCAAAGTTATCAAAAAATATATGATGGGTAGAGTCCAAAGCAGGAGAATTAATTAAGTCCAAGAGTTTAAGACCAGCCTGAGCAAAATAGAAAGACCTCTCCCACATCCATATGAAAAAATTTTTAAACTTAGCCAGGCACGGTGACACCTGCCAGTAGTACTAGAGACTGGGGAGACTAAGGCAGGAAGATTGCTTGAGGTGAGGAGTTTGAGGTTGCAAAGAACTATGATCACACAACTATACTGCAGACAGGGCAACAGAGCAAGACTCTGTGTTAAAAAATGACAAAATAAGAACACACAACTTAACATGCAACTTACATCACATGTAAAAACCAAACTCCCAGTAGAAAAATGGGCAAAACAGTTAACAGATAGTTCACCAAAAAAAAAATGAACATCATGGCTATTAACACATATATGCTCAGTGTAACTCATAATAAGAAAGATGCAAATTATAGCCACTCTGATATGATTACTTCTCCCTCATCAGAGTGGTCAAAATTCCAGGGCTTGAAAATTGGCAGAGTTGACAGAGAATACTCTACAGCTACGTTGCTGCATTTTTCAGCAATATTTTAATTGTCACTTTTGGAAGTTGACAGTCATGGATTATAAAAACATAATCATACATGACTGTGAATTGGAGTCAGACTTGTCATTGGTCTTTTTTTTTTTATTTTGTTGTTGGCTTGTCCTGTCATAGACGAGTGATTCAAAAGAGAATATTTAAAGTGTGAAGCAAAGTGAGTGACAGAATCATGAGTACTAATTCATGTAGTGATTAGATCAGTCATATGTCTTCAAAGAGTTATGAAGGACTCAGTAAACAAATAACTTAGTGTTTTACAAGTATCATTTACAAATAAAACTAAGATGTCACCAAATATGTAGAAATATTTGATGTTTCTTATTTTTATAAACTGGCAACGAAATTTATTCTGTTCCACTTTGAATCATATCTTTAGAAAAATTGCAAGCATAATTTTAAAGTACCCAAAGGATAATGAAGGGAATCTATCAAAATATTTGGAATTAAGTGTAAGGATATTCAGGTGTCCCAGTAATTCAGGTGTATCGTAATGGGACAAATACAAAAGCTTTAAAATATTTATATAGAGTATCACACTTAAATAGAAAGGCTACTGATGATGCAGCATTGGGAGAATCCTTAGTAAACTTATATGAAAAAAAAATAATGGAAATGAAGTTTGGGCACTGAATAAATAAAATGATCAACAAATTGATTACTTTCCTGAGTGCAGGAAAGTATTATTTGCTAACAGCAAATAACAGCTAATAGCTATTTCTCAAATGTGTGAATAAAGAATTAGATGAAGACTTTTTTTCCAGTCAAGCATTGAACATATCTATATGTAGATAAGAGATTTTTAAACGAGTTGATAACTTCATTCCCAACAGTAACACAGACTAAAGTGATATATTGGATTAAGCTCTGACACTAAGGACACATTTGGACTGCTAAGAAAATCTGTTTCAGACATTTAAGCCGTTACAGCAGAAGCAAAATTTATTCTGGGTTGAAAACATAAGGAAGTTTTTTATCTCGTTTTGTATGTGTAATTTTTTTAGGGAAAGTATTTTGAAATATATTAAAGTGATCATTTATATCAAGGGCAGACCTCCAAATTCTTGAACATTCTCAGCTTTGTGAAGAGATGGAGAACGTTTACAAGTAACTATTATTTCAGACTGAAATAATGTTGACTTTCACTCAGAAAAATTTCAGGTAATGAAAACTTCAAGTCCCTCTGGTAGGCCTATTTAATCAGTTAAGATGTATATGCGTGAATTTGCATAAATTTTTGCATGTATGTCTGCTCATTTGATAAACCTAAATATGTGTGTATCAGTCAGAAGAGGCTAGCTTAAGCTGCAACAATAAACAACCCTTTATTGTCTTTGAATTTGCAAAACGTGACTTTCTCAATTTGGCCAGGGCTGTGTTCCACCATGGTGACCTTCATCTTAGAACCCAATATGACAGACAGACTGCTACCACAGAAGCATTGCCAAAAGGCACAGGAAGGTGAGGGAAATATATTGAACCATGCACTGGCATTTCAAAGCTTTGACAAGGAACTGAGCCACATTGTTCTATTAACCAAAGCAAGTCATGTGGCTTAGTTTTAAGAGAATTCCATAATGATATCACAGTTTCCATAGAAGTCAAGTTTGCCTAATATGAAGCCAAGAAGATATAATCATTGCATGCTTATGAGTACACATATGTCCCTGATGAGAGTGAGTTGGGGGCTTTTTATTGTCCAAACTGTTTATAAACTTTTTGAAAAGCTTGATTAAAAACCGTTGGATTGCTATAAAAAGGCATTTGAACAATTTGGTAAAAGTTTTTCCTAAACATTTTCCCAGTCTGAAGGTGCTGGTGAGCAAGTGAGTAAGTAATACTTTTCTTAGCATGTGAAGGCAAAGATAGCTGTTTGTCAGGGGTTAATCCACAGCATCTTACTATATCAGACACTAAGCAATTGTTTCTTTCCCTGATTACATACTCAAAAGTTTTGATTCTCTAGTTAATACAAAAATGTTAAAAGGACAAATTGGGTTTTTTGGTGGCCACATTTTCACTTTGCTAAGCTCAATGTGGCTTTATCATTGACTAACCAAAAACATTATCATTTTTCTCACTGAGTAATGTAATACTATGTTTTCAATTTTGTGGATTGATTATATTTAGCATTACTCATATATTTTGTGTGTGTGTGTGTGTGTCGTGGTGTCACAGCTTACACCAACCTCAAACTCTTGGACTTAAGTGATTCTCTTGCCTCAGCCTCCCAAGAAGCTGAGACTACAGGAACCCGCCACTATGCCCAGCTAATTTTTTTTGCTGTAGTTATCATTGTTGTTTTAGCTGGCCTGGGCTGGGTTTGAACTTGTCAGCCTGGATGTATGTGGCCAGTGCCCTATCCACTGAGGTACAGGTGCCGCCTACTCATATATTCTTAATATAAAAACTTGGTTTTAATTAGATTTACCTTTGTACTAACTTTCTACTTATGGCAAGGGAGATACTTTAAAATGCTTGGCAGTGATAGGAAGTTATTTAAAATATATTAAGTATATGCTTGTTAAAGAAAGGTAACAAAATATAGTGAACAAATGTATAGAGGTGATACACATACAGCTAAAAATTGTGTAAAGGTCATGCAAATGCTGGTATTTAGAGCACAATAACTTAATTTATGGATTCCAAAATGATTATTCTGAATTAAAATACTAAAATAATTAGACTAAGTTTGCTCTGAGTTAAAGCTTTGCTACTTTCATTGGGACATTTAAACATGAACAAATGTTGGAAATGCTAAAGGTTCTTAAATACCACTTCCAATTAAAATAAATTGGTTTTATAAAGCTTCTTGTTAATAAATGAACTAAAAAATCAGATAATGCACTACCCTCCAGAGTTCTCCACATGGTCAGCAATCTGAAAGCTTCTGAACCTCATCCTTTTGTTTTTTTCCCCATGCTTCTTTTTCCCAAAAATTATTACTTTAGCAGATTTGAGGGCACAAGTGGGTTTTCATTACATAAATAAATAATATACAGAGTGGGAAAAATATTCACAAATATCCAGAATCTACACGTGTTCAAACAAATCAACAAGGAAAAAAACAAATCACCACATTAAAAAATGGGCAAAAGACATGAACATGTTTTAAAAGAAGATAGAAAAATGGTCAACAAACATTAAAAAAAAGCTCAACACCACTAATCATCAGGGCAATGCAAATTAAAACCACAATGAGGGGGATTCTGGGAAGATGGCTGACTGGTAGCAACCCTGGTCAGAGGCTCCTGAACAAAGGAAGAAAAACTGGTTGGAATCAGAATCTATGAAGTCAAAGACGGGGAGCTGAGCCCAGAAAGAAGTTCGGCAAGCTATAAATCCAAGGAAGATCATTTAAGAACATAAAATACAGGTACAAAGCGGGCCCCAGAACTGCTTACTAGACCCACCCCCCTCCCGCGGGTGGCGGGCGGCCACAGAGAAGCCCCCCTGTGCTAGGCAGCCACAGAAGTACTTGCTAGAGCTTAGCGCACGCCTGCCAGTGGTGGCGGAAGAGTCCCCCACTCCGGGAGGGCCTAGAATTCCTTGCTAGAGCCGTGCACCCCACTGGCAGTAGAGAAGCACCCTGCCCCAGGACTCTGGGCAGGTCCAGAACTGGTTGCTAGAGCTGCGAGCTTACCGCAGGCAGTGGGTCGCCGGAGTGGAGTTCCCTTGCTCCGGCTAGCCACAGAAGTACTTGCTAGAGCTTAGCGCACCCCCGCTGGTGGCGGCAGACGAGTCCCCCACTCCAGAAGGGCCTAGAACTGCTTGCTAAAGCCGAGCACCCCATGGACGGCAGAGAAGAACCCTACCCTAGGGCTCTGGGCAGGTCCAGAACTGATTGTTAGAGCTGCAAGCTTCCCGCGGGCGGTGTGTCGCCCAAGTGGAGTTCCCCTGCTCTGGACAGCCACAGAAGTACTTGCTAGAGCTTAGCGCACCTCCGCCGGTGGCGGCGGACAAGTTCCCCACTCTGGGAGGGCCTAGAACTGCTTGCTAGAGCTGTGCACCCCATGGGCGGCAGAGAAGAACCCCGTCCCAGGGCTCTGGGCAGGTCTAGAACTGGTTGCTAGAGCTGCAAGCCTCCAGCGGGCAGCAGGTGGCTGGAGTGGAGTTCTCCTGCTCCAGGCAGCCACAGAAGTACTTGCTAGAGCCTAGTGCACCCCCGCAGGTGGCTGCAGACAAGTCCCCCAATCTGGGAGGGCCCAGAACTGCTTGCTAGAGCCCTGTGCTCCATGGGCGGCAGAGTAGATCCCTGCTCCAGGGCTCTGGGCAGGCGTATTACTGCTTGCTAAAGCTGCACACCTCCTGCTGGTGGCAGGTAGCAGCAGAGGACTTCCCACTGCTCTGGGCAGGCACAGAATCACTTGCTAGAGCCCCGCACACCCCCACAGGTGGCAGTGGACCAGTCCCCCACCCTGGGAGGGCCCAGAACTGCTTGCTAGAGCCGCACACCCCGCGGGCGGCAGAATAGATCCCTGCTCCAAGGCTCTGGGTGGGCATAGAACTGCTTACTAGCGCACCTCCTGCGGGCCGCGGGTGGAAACAGAGGATTTCCCCTGCTCTGGGCAGGCACAGAACTACTTGCTAGAGCCTTGCACACCCCA
>NW_003852608.1:1541337-1625718 GCF_000181295.1 Otolemur garnettii | reverse complement strand
ATCTTTCTATGAGTAGAATATGAATGTTTTGACATAATAACTAAGAAAGTTACATGAAGGCTATGTTAACCAGTTTGATGGAAGTGTCTTGGATTGTGTGTGAAAACACCACACTGTACCCCCAAAGTGCATCAATGTACACAGTTACCATTCAATAAAAAAAAAGGAAAGAAAAGAAAAAGAGGAAAGCTAGAATAAACCCTGGGATATTACACTAAAATTGGAAGTAAAAATAAATAAATAAATAAAACCACAATGAGATACCACCTTACCCCAAGTCAGAATAACCATTATTAAAAAGCAAAAATAAAACAATAGATGTTGACACAGGTGCATTGAAAAGGGGACACTTATACATTGTTGCTGGGAATGTAAATTAGCACAGAGATTTATGGGAAAAATACAGATATTTCTCCAATAACTCAAAGTAAATCTATTATTTGATCCAAGAATCACACTAGTAGGTATCTCTACAGGAAAAAGAGTCAATATATAAAAATGATACCTACCCTCATGTTTATTGCAGTACTGTTCACAATAGCAAAGATATGGAATCAACTTAGATGTCCATCAATGGGTGATTGAATAAAGAAAATGTGGAATATACAAACAGAATACTATTCAACCATGATAAAGAAGGGAATACTGTCTTTTGGACCAACTTGAGTGGAACTGGAGGCCATGATCCTAAGTGATCCTTCACGATCCTAAGTGAAGTAATGCAGGAATGGAAACTAAATATCAGACGTTCTTACTTACAAGTGGTAGGTAAGCAATGGGTATTGGAAGGAATAAATAAGATACAGTGGATTCTGGAAACTCAGAAGGGGAAAGGATGGGGATGAGGGAAGAAGTAACTATCAGGGGCTCTGTGCCGTATTCAGGTGACAGGTGCATGGAAAACCCAGACACTACTGCTATAGAAATATTTAAATTGTGACATTTTCTACCACTATAAATTGCTTTTGGAGAATTTACAAGAGGAGTTAGCAATGCAAGAGGAGTTACCAAATAATTTACTGACAAGAAAGTTTTACTCTTAGCCAAAACTGGCCTTCACAATAGGACAGGCAAGTGCTCTTTGTAGGCCACTATCAAGATGTTGAAAACACTACAGCTTTCACAAAATTGTAGTACTACATGTATTATAAAAATCCTTCACTTTAGGGTGGTGCCTGTGGCTCAAAGGGGTAGGGCACCAGCCCCATATACTGGAGGTGATGGGTTCAAACCCAGCCCCTGGCCAAAAAAAAAAAAAAAAAATCCTTCACTTTGTGGCATGAATGCTTAGTAAAGCCTAACTAATCCTAAGGACATAATGTTCTCACCTGTTAATTGATTGTTACTTATAATTTAATCAATTAACTGAAAGCAAACTTCTGTTAGTAAAACATAAATACTCATGTCTTAATATACTTGAGAGAAAAGTGGAAAATGTGACAGTGTAGAAGAATGTGGGTCAAAGGCAAATTTACAAAATTTTACAACTCTGTTCTGGTCCTAATAGTTAATCTAAAAGTAAGTTTCTACTAACATCGAACCAACCCCTTTCAGATGCCCAAGGATTCAAATCTAGAACCTAAGTACTCTTGGATCCCGTACAGAGGAATGAATGTCAAAGTAAACTTTTGGGCATTACAGTCAGGAAGCCATAAGCATATCCTCATCTGCCTGGATAGAGAAGGGTGATCTGTGGTTAAAGTACTTGTTCTAGTGAGCATCTGAGATCCTATATTTCTGGCTCTGATATTAAATCTAGGACCCCCAAGCCCTGCTAGGAGAGTACATTGGAGTGGGATCCCTATCAACTTATGCCAGCATCTTCAACACCAATCTGTACATACAGTTAGAAAAATCTTAGTTAAAATAGAAATCTTATTTTTTTCTACTTATTCAGTAACAGAAAAGTGTTTTCTGGAATGAAGTCAAGTTTCCCAAGCTTGCCAGTTGATACAGTCTGGATATTTGTTTCCTCCAAATCTCATGTTGAATGTTTATCCATGGTTGAGGAGGCAGGTGTTTGAGTCATGGGGGTAGATCCCTTATGAATGGTTTAGTGTCCTTCTCATGATAGTAATAATAAGTTATTGCTCTATTAGTTCACACAAGAGCTGGTTTTCTAAAAATGTAGCCTTCCCTCTCTTGTTTCTCCCATCCCCGCCATGTGACGTGGTTACTCTCCCTTCAGCTTCTGTCTTAATTGGAAGTTAGCACCACATGCCTTTGAGAATAGCTTAAAAAAATACTGACAGTATAATTTTCTGGTATTGGGTGTGGTGCTAGTAAGGATATGAGCAACAGGTACAACTGTGAATGCAAAGTGCTCCAACCACATGGGAAGGCAATTCAGCAGTATCATACAAAACAAAATATAGCTTTGCTATACAATCCAGCAACCATGTGCATGGGTACTTATCCAGCTGACTCCTAGAAGTAACCAAGATGTCCTTTAATAGAGGAATAGAGATAAACTATGGTACATCAATACAATGGAAAACTTTTCAGCAGTAGAAAGAATGATCTATCAAGCCAACAAAGATGCAAATGAGCCTTGACTCCATATTGCTAAATCTCTTACTTAGCCATTCTGAAGAGGCTATTTCTTTCATACTTTGTTCTGGACAAGGCAGAGTTATGAGCTATCAATACGATACAAATCAATCATTTCTAGGGTTTCTAAGAGCCTGGAGAAGAGCAGTGATTGAAGGATGGTGAAATTACTTTTTACAATACCATAGTCATGGGTACCTGTCACTGTGAATTTGTAAAAAACCATAACTTATAGCAGTCAGAGTGAGCCGTAATGTATATAAATTTTAAAGGATCATTTAGTAGACTGAAGGCTTCCAAGGAGGAGCGCAGAATGTGACGAGAGAACCTAATTGCATTACAGATGGATGAAACACCCTCACAGACATGAGTAGTGTAAAATGCTGACCTGAATAACTTTTTTCTCCGTTTTTTTAAATTAAATCATAACTGTGTACATTAACGCAATTATGGGGTATAATGTGCTATCTTTATACAATTTGAAATCCTTTCATAAAACTGGTTAACATAGCCTTCACTGCATTTTCTTAGTTATTGTGTTAAGACATTTATATTCTACACTTAGTAGATTTAACATGTATGCTTGTAAAATACACCACAAGTGTGGACTAAATAACTTGAAATGAGTAGGGTCTTTAAATAGACTAAAGGCACAAATAACTTTACATAAATACTATCCTCTAGTTGATAAGGTGATTTCCCATGGGGAAATAATTCTGAAGCCCTACACCTGTATTCTGGACTTGAAAAATTAAGTCAATAGATGGTAGATGGTGGAAATAAGGATTCTCACTGTTGAAGTGGTAATTTATAGGTAAGCAAGGGGTAGAAGATAGACGATTCATGTTGTAGTAGATTAAAATTGGCAACATCAGAATTAACTCATGTTTGGTTTAATATAGATACAAACGGTTCCATATAGAAACATTCATAAAGTGTGTATACCTAGATTAGTATATACCCATGAGTTTCTTTATGTCACCTGGGAGGACCTAAAAGACATGACACCCCAATAGTAAGCAGCACATGTAGTGCCCAGAGTTTGGCTTCTAATACCATCCTCTGAAAAAAGGAACTAGGGCTCTTTAGAGAAATAACTATACCGTGGACTGGGGCAGGATATATATAAGATGATCCTAGAATACCTTGTAGTGCCAGAAAGTAAGGAAATGCTCAAAACAAAAACAAGACCTCCGAGAATCCACATCGATGGAGGTTTGTCAAAGGAGCACAGGGGTGGAGCAATTTGAACAACAAAATGAAAAAAGTGTGTTGGATTGTAACCCAAACTAATTTTTAAATGAATCCATATGCATATAAAACAATTGACTAAAGATATAAGAGCAAATAGACAAATCTCCCGGACGAGATAATTTCAGGTAATTTATGCACTGTGGACATACCAGCCTCAAGGAGATGAAGCACAAAGTCCCCAGCGCTAAAGTGTGTGATGAACATTGTGACTTCCTTCCAGGGGATAAATAACAAACTGGGAAGCAGCAGAAAGACTAGCTTTCCCCTGGAGAAATCTGTCAAACGGTCCCTCAGCCAGGAAGCGAAAGATTGCAGCCATACTGACAAGTCATTTGGACAGTATATATCCTTGACAAGCTTTGATGAGGATGTCAATTTTTCTCTGTATTTTTTTCTCCCCAAAATGAATAACCCAGATCTAATCATGTGAAGGTCTTCATACAAAATCCCAATAGGGAGGCACCCTACAATTTACCTGTCCTATACTTCTCATAAGTTTCAAAGTCATCAAAAACAGGAAAAAATCTGAGAAATTATGACAGCCAAGGGGACCTCAAGGAGACATGACAACTGGGGATGGGGTCCTGGAACAGTAATACAATGTTAGACAAAAATTAAGGACCTATTAATAAAATATGGGTTTTAGTTAATACATAACTTATCAATACTGACATTAGGTGAGAAAAGTGTGCTGTACTAATGTACAATGTTAATGATAGAAGAAACTGTGTGTATGTTGGAACACTGTACATTATTTTTGAAATTTTTGTGTAAATCTAAAACCATTCCAAAATTAAAAATGTATTTAAAAATAGAAGCTAAAGGGCTTTTTGAAACAGATAAGCATATGATCCCATGCTTCAGTGTTCTACATCTGCATATTTGGGATTTCTTTCAACATTTTATGATTAATTGTGTCACTCAAATTAGTAATGACTATCATTATTAATTTTTTTAAATGGTGGCATTATAGTCACTAGGAAATATAATGGCTGTGTTTTATAAATTGGAAATTTACTATCAAACAATAAGAAACTCACTATATGACCTAGAAATTTTTCTGCCTGTGCTTTTTGTGGTTTTTTTCTCAAACTGTGATTAGAGCATCATTGGTTGCAGAATCACAGAGGGTACTCACTAGAATTATTGATTCCTGGGTTAACACCATAGCTCATGAACCATCTCAGGACAGAGAAGTGTGAAGCAGCAGAGAAAGGATGGCTAACGTATGAATCTTTACTGAGACTTTTGATTAGCCAGTTGTCATTATAAATTCTGTGGATAAACACTTATTTCAGGGAAAGTACAATATGAAGTTTTCTTAGAATTATCAAAATGAACAAAAATACATTTGTTCACACATGAACATTGTAGATGAAATTGTGCGTCTCCCTTCAATTAGCATCCAATTAACACATGACTCGCATCCACATGTATAAACATGATCTTTTATTACCTTTTTATGATTTTTAATTGCACATTTTTAATTGCAGTACATTGATTTTGTTTTTCTAAGTTGTTTTCTGAAAAGTCACTGATGAATCTGTAAGTCGATGTGGGTAGGATAGACATTTTAACAATGGTGATTTTACAAATCCATGAGCATGATATGTTTTTCTATCTGGTTAACATCATCTGCAATTTCTTTTCTTTTTTTATTAAATATTAGCTATGTACATTAATGCAATCATGGAGTACAATGTAGTGTTTTCTTATACAATTTGAAATATTTTCATCAAACTGGTTAACATAGCCTTTATGTAATTTTCTTAGTTATTGTGTTAAGATGTTTATATTTTACTTTTAAAAAGATTCACTTATACCCTTGAAAGATAAACCATAGAGGTGATCCCTCCAATCACTGTTCCTCCACTCATCCATCCCCCTCCCGTCCCTTCCCCTTCACCCCCCTCCATATTCTTAGGCTATAATTTATGAAGAGGACCTCCAGGCAATTGAAGCAACATCAAAAATACACTATTGGGACCTGATCAAACTAAAGAGCCTCTGCACAGCCAAGAACACAGTAAGTAAAACAAGCAGACAGCACTCAGAATGGGAGAAGATATTTGCAGATTATGTCTCTGACAAAGGTTTGATAACCAGAATCCATAGAGAACTCAAACGTATTAGCAAGAAGAGAACGATCCCATCTCAGGGTGGGCAAGGGACTTGAAGAGAAATTTCTCATCTGCAATTTCTTTTCACAGTGTTTTGAAGTTCTTCTTTGGCCTCTTTTCTTAAATACATTCCAAGATATTTCATTTTCTTTGATGTTATGTGAAGGGTATTGTGACTTTGATGTAATTCTCGGCTTGACTGTTGTTAGTATGTAGGAAAACTACTGCTTTGTACACATTGATTATGTAACCTGAGACACTACTGTAGTCATTTATCAATTCCAGGAGTCTCTTGGTTGAGTCCTTGGGGTTTCTAGGTACAAAATCATATTGTCAACAAAGAGTGATAACTTGATTTCTTCTTTTCCCACTTCGATATACTTAATTTCCTTCTATTGTCTAATTATTCTAGCTAGGAATTCCAGGACTATGTTGAACAGTAGTAGTGATAGTGGGCATCTTTGTCTGGTTCCAATTCTAAGTAGGAATTCATTTGATTTTTCTCTGTTCAATATGATACTGACTGTGTGTTTGTCATAGATAGGTTCTATAATTTTGAGGAAAGTCCCATCTGTGCTAATTTTCTTAATTGATCTTATCAAAAAAGGATGTCAATTTTATAACATACTTTTTCTACTTCTATTGAGATGATCATCTGGTCTTTGTTTTTACTTCTATTTATGTGATGAATTGCATTTATATATTTGCATATGTTGAACCAACCTTGCATCTCTGGGATGAAGCCTACCTTTTTGTGATTATTTTTTTTGATGTGCAGATGAATTCTATTTGCTAAGATTTTGTTGAGAATTTTTGCATCTATATTCATTAGAGAAATTGGTCTGTAGTTTTTCTTCTTGGTTATGTTCTTTCCTGGCTTTGGTATCAAGGTGATATTTGGTTTGTGGAAAGAGTTGGAGAGGGTTCCTGTCTTCTTGATGTTATGGAATCATTGCTACAATATAGGTACAAGTTCTTTGAAAGTTAGGCAGAATTATGATGTGAAACCATCTATCTGGTACAGGACTTTTTTGTTGGAAGATTTTTTTTATTGTTGCTTCAGTTTGGGTGCTTGTTGGTCAATTCAGGAGTTCTATTTCTTTCTGGTTGAGTCTAGGGAGGTAATGTAATTCCAATAATTTGTCTATTTACTCCAGATTTTCAAATGTATGGGCATAGAGATTTTTATAGTATTCAGTTATGATGTTTTATATTTCTATGATATCTTGTTCTTTCATGTTTTTCATTTTTGACTTAGCTTATTAGACAACTTCCTTTTTTGTTTCTGGTTAATCTGCCTAAGGCTTATCAATTTTGTTTATTTTTTCAAAGAAACAACTTTGCTTCAATTATCTTCTTTATGATTCTTTTGTTCTCAGCAATTTCCATTAAAATACTGTCATATTTTGCAGATTAAAAGACAATAGTTCTACACTTTGTATGGAATCAGAAAAGAGTGTGAGCAGTGTCTGTGGCTCAGTGAGTAGGGTGCCAGCCCCGTATACCGAGGGTGGAGGGTTCAAACCCATCCCCAGCCAAAATGCAAGAAAAAATAGCCAAGTGTTGTGGCAGGCACCTATAGTTCCCACTACTTGGGAGGCTGAAGCAAGAGAATTGCCTAAGCCTAAGAGCTGGAGGTTGCTGTGAGCTGTGACACCATGGTACTCTACTGAGAGTGACAAAGTGAGACCCTGTCTCTTAAAAAAAAAAAAAAAAAGAAAAGAAAAGACTGAACAGCCAATGCAACTTGATAAAATAAGAACAAATCTGGAGACATCACTTGACCAGACTTCAGGCTATGTTACAAAGCTATAGTAATCAAAACAGCATGCTATTGGCATAAAAATAGACACATAGACCTTTGGATCAAAGCAGAGAATCTAGATGTGAAGTCATCCTCACAGAAATGGCTGCATTTCACAAAGTAAAAAAACATACACTGAGGAAGAGAATCCCTATTCAATAAATGGTGTTGGTAGAACTGGTTAGACACATGTGGAAGACTGAAATAGGACCTGTACCTCTCACTACTCACAAAAATTAACTCATGATGAATAAGGGACTTAAACCTCAAGTATGAAACTATTAGGATTCTAGAATAGTGTTGGAAAAAACTCTTGCAGATATTGGCCTATATGAAGATCTAATGGCAATCACAACAACAAAAATAAATAAATGAGATGTGATAAAGTCTATAAGTTTATGTACAGCTAAGGATGCAATCAACAAAGAAAATAGATAACCTACAGAATGGGAGCAGATATTTGCATACTACACATCTGATAAAGAACTGAATATCAGAATCTACAAAGAACTCAAGCAAGTCAACAAGAAAAGTTGAGCAAGAGACATTAACAGAAACTTTTCTAACAAAGTAAACTAATGACCTATAAACACACAACAAAATTCTCAACATCTGTAATCAGGGAAATCCAAATCAAAACCACACTAAGATACACTTCACTCCAGTGAAAATGGCTGACATCATAAAGTCCCAAAGCAAGAGATTCTGTTGATGTGGACACAAAAAAGGAAGACTCATATGCTTTTGGTGGAACTGCAAACAAGTTCAACCTCTATGGAAAGTAGTATGGAGATTCCTCAAAGAACTTAAAGTAGACTTGCCATTTAATCTCCACAATCCTTCTACTAGATATTTACCCAAAGGGAGGAAAAAGACATTTATAATAAAGTAACTTGCACTTGAATGTTCATAGCAGCAAAATTCACAATCACAAGAGCACGGAAACAACCCAAGTGCCTATCAATCCATGAATGGACTAATAAAATGTAGTATGTGTATACCATGGAATACTAAGCCATAAAAAAAGATGGTGACCTAATATCTTTCATAACAACCTGGATGGAATTAAACCCTACTCTCCTAAGTGAAATATCATTAGAATGAAAAAGCAAACACCACATATACGAAATGCTAAGTTGGAACTTATTGATCAACACTTAGTGCTAATCAGGAAGCAAAACTCAACAAAATTTAATTAGGAAGGAAAGGGGAAGGAGGAAGATAAATTCCCACCCAACAGGTACATTGGACAGATACCTTGCACATTTTTTGGATAAAGGACACCCCTACAATTTTGACTTAAAATTTAAAACCAAAGTATGTAACAACAATATGTCCTCCATAATATCTTGAAATTTTCACTAATCAAACTGAATGCTAGGATTTGTATACATTGGAACCATTTTTAAAAATACTATGGTTACCTTTCTACATTCACGCACTTCGTAGTTTATTCAGGAAGTTTTTTTTGTTTTGTTTTTGAGACAGAGTATCACTATGTCACCCTTGGTAGAGTGATGCGGCGTCACAGCTCACAGCAACCTCAAATTCTTGAGCTTAAGCGTTTCTCCTGCCTCAGCCTCCCAAGTAGATGGGACTATAAGTGTCCACCACAGTGCCTCACTATTTTTTGTTGTAGTTGTCATTGTTTAGCAGGCCTGGGCTGGGTTCAAACCCTCCAGCCTTGGTGTATGTGGCTGATGCCATAACCACTGTGCTATAGGTACTGAGCCATGTTTTATCTTGTTTTTATTTCACTATCTCTGAATTCCTTTCTCCAACTGAACTTTCAATAATTCAATGTGTAAGGCATGTTATTTATTTATTTATTTTTGAGACAGAGTTTCAGTTTGTGACCCTTGGTAGAGTGCATAGCATTATAGCTCACAGCATCTTCAAACTCTTAGGCTCAAGTGATTCTCTTGCCTCAGCCTCCTGTGTAGCTAGGACGACAGGCACCCATCACAATGCCTGGCTATTTTCACAGACAGGGTCTTGCTATTGCTCAGGCTGGTCTTGAATTTGTAAGCTCAGGCAATCCACCCGCTTCAGCCTCCAAGAGTGCTGGGATTACAGGCATGAGCCACTGAGCACAGCTTTGTAAGGCATTTTAAATGAAAAATCTATTCTTGTCCTAAGATGTTCTAAAAGTGCCAAATGATTTATTTTGTCTGTAAGTAGTATCACTATGAAGTCAGCATCTCTTTTAGTATATACTTGGGTTGCTAGGGCAATAATAAAAATAGCTAGAGATTAGCAAGCAATTATTATTATAGAAGATGAGTTTATTTTTAATGTTACCTACAAAGGACTTCTATTTCTCTTCTATATTATTATGATTTTAGGAAATTCACAATACCAATTTGAATTTTAGACAGAAATGAGGTGGTATGCCTTTGAAGGGAAATGAGAAGTAAGACCATGACCAACAGTGAAAGCTACACAGAGTTCCAAGAAAAACTTACAAAGAAACTGAGAGCCACCTAAAGGTGACAAAACCAAGTCACCAAGTAATAACACTTGTCCTTGGAAGTATTATCAGAAGTTGAGCAATTATTTGGAGCCACTGAGAAAGCAATTAAAATGAATGTTCTCTGAAGTATACAGTAAGAGTTTTGTGTTAGGCTACCTGAGTTTAAAAATGAAGAAAAGGGAACAATGATTCCACATGTTAGTGTATTTGTTAATACTTATATAGAAATTTAAAAAATTACATCCTTTATATTAACTAATATGTATGTGTTCTAATTATCATTGCTACACTATAAATTATCCACAAACTTAGAGACTTAAAACAAACATTTTGTTTTGACCATGAATTATGGATTAGGAATTTGGGAAGTCTCAGCTTGGAAGTTCTTCTTATGGGGGTTCACATACAGGCAGATACTGACAGGAGCCGCAGTCATCTAAAGGCTTCTGGGGTGGGCATCCAAAATGGCCCCTGTGCAGGGCTGGCAGTGGACCCCAGCCATTGGTTGGGAGTTGTGAAGGGCTGGCAGTAAATGCCAGCCATTGGTTGGGAGTTGTGCAGGACTGCTAACTAGCACAACTTTGCTCTTTCTGGCATGGCAATCTCAGAATAGTCAGATTTCGTATGCTGTGACTCAATGCTCCAAATGTGAGTGTCCACCAAAAAAGGCACAAGGTATACCATTTTTTGTATACTAACTTCCAAAATCACACAATGTCACTTTTACAACTCTGTTAGTTTCATGTGAGTCATAAGTTACACCTCAGTTGGGGGTGAGACACACTGATCTAGGGCTTTAGCCCATTTGGATTGGGAGTCTTAACAGTAAAATGGGTTGACATCTCTTGGTTACCCTTATCAGAGTCATTACTATTCGTTAGCTGAGCAACGGGTTTATTGCAGTTGACTGTGGAATGTAAGGTAATAAAAATCATTTGTATAACAAAAAATTCATTTTATTTTTTAGTAGTAAAAAGAAAATGGTATAATGACATTGCTGCACATATGCATGCAAACAGAGCCCTGTTAAGTTTTGCTTACCTGCTTGGAAGAAGTGCTGAACTTCATAATCTACTGACTGAGAAGGAGGCCATACAGTGGAACTGTCACCAAAATTCTTCTTTCTTATAGAACAAAGGCATGTGGCATTATTTACAAGTAACAGTAGTTTTCTCCTTATTACTCAGAGGAAATCTATCCTAAAAAAATCCAAAATTTTGAAAAATACATATGGGCATGGAGTATTATACATATTTGTGAAAAATCAGAAACATCTTTAATGTCCAAATTTGGAGAGGTCCACTGATTGATGCAGTTAATAAGTATTATTTATTAACTTAATTATTACTTAAGTATTTCTGAGGAACTTAAATCATAAGGGAAATCATACAGAAAAATACTCAGGAAAATTATTTATGGAAAATGAATTTAGAATTATATATGTTGTATGATTTAAAATAGGTAAATGGAAAAATAATAGAAAAAAGTATAAATTCTATAAGCTAATAAAACAGCCCATACAGAGCTTTTAAGATCTGTTTTATTTCTGCAGTACACATATCTTCCTTTTACAGCCAAGATGGTATAAAGCAATCATTTTTATTATAGAAGGCTAAAAAATATAATGTATTTCCATGTATATTTGCAGAAAGAGAAAATGAAGAATTTCCTAATTCTATCTTTATTTACTTTTCTTTTCTAATATGATCAGAATTTTTTGCTCTTAAAATTGTGCTTATATGAGAAATTTTAAAACCCTGAAAGAAAATTTACAATCCTATATACAGTTTACCCTGTTATAATGTACAATTCAGTAATTTTTAGTATATTCACAAAGGTGCACAGCCATCACTACAACTTCATACCGAGATATTTTCATCACCTCAAAGAGAAATCCCCCATCCATCAGGTGTCACACCGCACACTTGCTTCCCCTGACCCCCAGCAGCCACTAGTACACTTCTCTTTATGGATTTGCCTGTTAGACATTTCATGACAATGGAATCTCATCCCATGTGGACTTGTGTGCCTGACTTTTTTCATTTAGCATAACATTATCAGGGCCCAGGCATGCCGTAGTGCGTATCAGTACACCACTCCTTTTTACAATTGAATAATATTCCACTGTGTAAATATAACATATTTTGTTTATCCTTTTATCAGTCAGTGGACATTTAGGTTATTTCTACTTATGTGGCTATTGTGAATAATGCTGTTTATGCACATCCATGTAAAGTTTTATGTGAACATAGTTTTTAATTCTCTTGGATTTATACCTAGGATTGGATTTGCTGGGTCACATGATAACGCATGTTTAAGTTTATGAAGAAATGCTAAAATATCTTGCAAAGTGTCTGTACCATTTCGTATTCTTACCAGCAATATATGATAGTTCCAGTTCTCTACATTCTTGTCAGTGCTAGTTATAATCTTTCTTTTCTATTACAGCCATACTCATGGTACACAGGGCTATCTCCTTGTGGTTTTCACTTACATTTTCCTAATGACCAATGATACTGAGCAGCTTTTCATGTGTTTATTGGTTATTTATATATCATTTTTTGAGAAACGTCTATTCAATCTTTTGTCTAGTTTTTAATTGTATTGTCTTTTTATATTTGAATCATTAGCATTCTTTACACATTCTGAATTCTAGGCACTTATCAGATATATTAGTTGCAAATATTTCCTCTAGGTCTACAGGTCTTTTTACTTTCTGGATAATATCCTTTGAGGAAGAAAACTTTAATTTTGATACAGTCCAATTTATCTACTTTTTATTTGCTTAATTTGCTTTTGGTGTTATCGCTAAGATGCCATTGCTTAATTCAAGTTCACAAATAATTGATTAGTTTTAGGTCTTTTGTGCAGCTCTTAAAACTATTTTGTATCAGGTGCGTGTGTGATGCACATAGAACTATACACAGATCCTTTAATTGCACTGAGCATTGCACCATTCTTTACTAAATGTATTCTTTCCCCTCTTCCTCTATATTTTGATTTTCTAGAATAATATGTATAGTGACTTGCTGGAAAAATGATTATTTCTTAAAAATTGAATGGAGTTCAACACGTTAAACAGTAGCATTAATCTGTCACACAGATTTGTTAAGTATGTTCACCAAAATAATTCTAGTCTACTTGCCAATAATCATTACTTTTAATTTTAATTTACTTTATTGTGAGAATTGCCTTGTGTCTGGAGTCATACAAAACTCATCCGAATGGAAATAGTGCTATATTCTTTATGCTTTGTGTGCTTTTTGGTTGCTTTTTTTCTTTTTTCCTTATTCAAATTTCATTATCCTGAGATAAAAAATAATAACTTATTTTTTATATCAGTGACAGTGTTCTATTACTAACCTATGAAAGAAGAAAAAAGTTCTAAAAAAAATACCAGATACTTCTAAGTTGCTTTGTTCCCAGAAGAGTGAGAAAGTGACTATTTCACTTGAACTTCCATCATGGTGGAACAAGGGCCAGAAAATCAGGAAGCAGTTGTTGATCCCCTAGGATGAGAAATAAAACTTCTTGGTCCCTTCAGCTATGCAAATCAGAAGAACAACCTTGAAAGTGCCACGAATTTGATATTAAAGAATGAGTCTTGTCTGATGCATTTATCAAATATGAATTTGACCATGATGGTGTTGCTGTCTCTTAATTAAATTTGATAATGAAAATTTTCTTGGTTTTGTGTAATCTCAGTTGAGTGTCAGAAAATCCAAACAAACCACTCACTTGCCATTCATTCCTTTCAACAGACAGGAGGAGTCAGGTGTGAAGTGCAGATGGTGTGATGAGGGGGCTTGCCGGGAAGGACACAGCAGAAAGAAGCTGGAGTGAAGGGCTCTCAGCAGTGACTCAACTACCTACCTAGACTAGAGGATAAGAGAAAGCCATCATCTCTCCATACAGCAAAAAGGGAAATGGGGACTGGTACAGAAAAGTCAGGTGTTCTCCAAAGAACCTGGGACCAAGCATGTATGTGAAAGAATCTCAGCAAAAATGTGTGGGATAAACTGTTATGAAATGGAGCACACTGCAATTATTGAGAAGCACATCTGATTTGTACTTAAATTTTTCTTTTGTTTAAAATGCCTGCTCTGACGGGGAATGTTAAGCTGCCTATAGATAAAAAGGAGTAGAAGTGAATAGCTCTATGTGTTTTGATATTAGCAAAGACACTTTTATAAAATGAAAAACAACCGATAAAATCATTTGCATTGCAAAATAAGTCATGAACCAGTTGTACAACACGGCACTGGCTTCCACGGTGCCATCAGTTATGTGTGGATCCTAGCAATTTGGCTATCCACGCTTAAAGAAACTCCAGTAAATATCCCCATGTAGATGCTGTGTGCCTCAGGGGGGTTATAAAAAGAGAGAAAATATAATATTTTTATTAAGGAATGTATGATTTTGTAATAATTTCACTTGAAAAATAATTATGTAATATACACAGTGACAGCAACTAGGAAAACCTTATGTGGTTGCTGCTCACTGAGTGAAAATTCACATGAAGAGGGACAAGATAGAGGCAGACGATTACTCTACTTTTCTATTAATAAAGTAAAATTTAATACCTATTCTACCATTGGCTGTTTTCCAATATGCCCTCTTGCAATGTTAAAGAAATATAAATATTAATGAAAAATTTTTTTTCAGGGAGAAGGAAAAGTTTATTTCTCATCAATCTTTTGAATACAGCCCCCATAATTTTGCAGGTTTAGTTTAGTAACAAACTTGGCTAGTAACACTTTTAGGAGTTCACAATTTCAAAGCTAAGGTTCTGATTAAGGTAAAACAGTTATCAATTTAATATAAGGGAATTTTTTTTAAAGGCTAAAAGCAATCTGATCTCTTAAAGGAAAATATGAATGACCCACACATTGGACTTAGTAACGTTAAGTACACTTTGGCACTACAGCAGCCAAAGAGATAGTAAGATCTTAACCAAAGATCAGAAGGAAGCAGCGCTCTGTTCTCCTATGACAGTTATGTTGGTCATAGCATATAGTTTGAGTGAGGCAATGTGCTGAGCACTGGTGTATAAGAAGTGCAGCTGGACGTGCTGCAGGGAGGCAGTAGGGCTGTGCAGGTGCTGAGTAGGGAGCACCGTCCTGGGGGCACCTCAGTCACCTTCTCCACCACAGAGCAGAAGGAGGGCTTTCTTATAGTCCCCAGATGTATCACTCTCAATCATGGAATGAAGAGAGGTGGCAAAATTCTTCTGAAACTCCTTTCTAATGTTAAACAGGTCAATCTCCCTCCTAGACACCATGACTTTGATGAGTGTGATCATCTGTCCCAGCTCCCTTCATAGCATAGTAGAGGGTCTCAGCAAAGTAGGCAGGTATACTTCGAATATATTCCACAACAGCAAGAAGTAGTTGCTCCAAAGTGCCAGAAGTCTCCCGGTCAATAGTTTCCGCAATTTGAAATCCTGATATAGTCATGTATTTGTCAAACAGCCTTCTCAGATGAGACACACTTCGTGTTCCCAGGATGGTGACAAACTTTTCTTCATCTGTCCCCCATTTAGGTTCTCCAGCCTGAAACATCTTCCAGGCTCGGGCCATATTCTTCTTCATAAACTTGTTTTATGCCTCTTAGCTCTTCAGGTGTCAATGAAGCAGTAATTTCTGTCAGGACTTTTTCACTGGTCCCAGCTCCCTTAAGGGCATGCTTCAGTTCATAGGTGTCATAAAGCCAAGAGGGTTTCATCAGAGACACAATTAATTTTTCAAATTTTCCAGTTAATTCTGATTTCAGGTCATCCAAAAAATCCCTGCCAAACAGAGTTTTAAAAGCCACCGAGATGTTCTGGCGTTGAGCATTACTTTGGGCTGTCAACAGAGTCAGGATGCTTTCTTCATCGGCGCCCAGGGCTTTCATGGCCTTCCGAAGAGTTTCTGCATTGGCCCACTCATCAAATCCAGGAAAGTCATTCACGGTGCCTTTGGGAACCTGTTCCATGGCGACTTGTCAGGTCAGGTGAAGGCAATGCAGGACCAGACAGTGTGACTCAAGTGCCCTGAACCTCCTGCAGAGCGGCAGAGAGCAGAGAAAGGCAGGGATGCGGATGGAGAAGGACCTCTCATGAAATATTTTTTAATCATATTTTGAAAGTGCAAATTTTATGCCAGGTACCATTCTATCATCTTAGGCAATGACTTTCAACTGTAGCAGCAGGAAATCTAGATGAGAGCTTGGTAAAAAATGATTTAAGTTCTTTGGATCTTGTGTCTATTCAAACATACTTATTGAGGAATGGTTGTCTGTAGATCCTGACCTGGCTACAAATATCAGACTTAAATAAAACTTTTTGGAGGGTGCAGAGTGGCAAAGATTGTTTAATGTGAGGGGATGGATGAAAAGACTGGCCCAACATTACTCTGTTAACTGGTTGTGAAAAGCATTGTGTGGATTTCCTCGCTTGCTTTGCACATCAGCTCCACTGGGGCAGTTGTCCTCAAGTACATCAGCCATAGTGGACCTGGACAACCAGCTGTCCCCTTGTTTCTCCTCCTAGAGGTTTACTCGGTGTTGAAAGACAAGCTAGTTCACAGCAAGCGCCTGTTCCCCTCCAGTGCAGACCTGTTCTCTTGCACGTGGAGTCTTAGTCAATAACAACACCAGCCACCTGTCATAGAATCTAGAAACTTTGAACTTGAAGCAAACTGTCCTTGAACTTTTCATTTCCATAGTAATAAACCTGTATGTATGAGTCAACTTCTCTGCTTTCCCAATCGTCCACTCCTTTTGTTTGCCACACACACACTAGGTCAACCTTTATCTTCCCAAAGTTGGGCCAGAATCATGGCTTCCTACCTGACATTTCAACCTCCAGGCTTAATCTCCTTCAAAGAATCTGTTACCAGAGGATTCTTACAAAAACTTATAAAATCCCCTGATGACTGCCTAGCCTAAAATGCACATAGTTCTTCAGCGTCTATGAAGTGAAGTCTCAATGTCTTACCCCCTTAGCAGATGTGTATGGTCCCCTCAGTCTGATTCCCTCTTATTTCTCCAGTCGTACCTCTGACTTCTCCCTTGTGCCTAGCAATATCAGACAACATACGTTTCCCCAAAGGAATCAGCTTTTACCCTATGAGGACTTCTTTCTGCCAGGCCTTTTCTTTTTTCCATATCTGCCTGTTAAGTTTATTCATCCTGCAAACCTTCAATCTTTTTTACTCAAGAGTGTCCTCTTCTGTGAACCTTTCCCTGACCCACAACAAGAAAAACATCTCACTCTCTCCCTTGTCCCACTTCTTTGTCTCGTATGCCTTGGCTATATCACATGCCATACTATTTTGAGTTATTTGTTCATGAGTCCTTCTTTCAACCATAGTGTGAACATATGTGGTTAAATTTAGTACTCCCAAAATATAATACTGTACTTTGTGAATTAAGTTCTCAATATTTGTTTATGGAATTTAGTTGACGATTTGTATAACTGATGCATATGTAATGGGCTATGGTGCTATGGGTGCGTGGGGGTCAGATTGTGAAAGGTCTTGCCTAACAAATGTGGGAGGCACTTGAAATAATCTGGCAAATGAGATCCTGACCTTAGCCGTGGCAGATTAGAAGGGATTTATAAGCATTTCCAAGGTAAATTTTCTGTATACCAGAAACAATTTCAAAGAGGAATACCTTGTTTCCATCTCGGCCACAACTTCACCCTTCTTTGCCTTCTTAAAAAGTGTAAAAATAAACAAATATAATCCTAATGGTGGCTAGAAAAAATACCATGTCTCTTTTGTACATCCTCAGAGCACCCCAAAAAACAATGAGAAGTTTACCGTTTGACCAAGGCTGTACTTAATATGAGAAATAATGGAATTAACCTGCATTTTTAATACTTCTGGGAATCATTTGGGGAAAGAGTCCTTGTTACCAAATGCGTGTCTAAGAAACATACACACACAAAAAGCTAATGAATATTCAAGTATCAAAAAGATGCTTTTATTTTAGTTAGAAGGCAATCTGATAATTTAATTCTGAATAATGCTATGTAAACCAAGATACAACTATTTCTTCATGATGTCACTTGCCCAGAAAGTTCACTCACTGAGATCATAGGAAACCCATGCTTTTTGATGATTCACTTTCAAGTGTTTGAAAATAAAGGCAATGTTTGAGCCATCACAAATGGACAGATCCATTTTAAGACAAAAGTAAAAAAAAAAATTAAATAACATATTTATATATTTTTTTAAAGATAATGTTTATCTCAGAGTGATTTAAACAGTCTTTGGTGTACTTTTGTTTTATACACAATACATTTAATCACTTTATAAACATGATGACCATTCTACTAAGCATTAATCATTCAAGATGAGAAAGTCCTCTCTCTTCTGACCTAACTGTTCTCTATGTTTTCTTTTTCTTTTTCTTTTTTTTTTTTTTTTTCAGTTTTTGGCTGGGGCTGGTTTTGAACCCACCACAGACACCACCCAACAGATTCTCAAGGGTAGAATGCCTTGGGTAGAATGCCATGGCGTCACAACTCACAGCAACTTTCAACTCCTGGGCTCAAGTGATTCTCCTGCTTCAGCCTCCCAAGTAGCTGATTACAGGTGCCCACCACAACACCCGACTATTTTTTGGTTGTAGTTGTCATTGTTGTTTGGCAGGACTGGGCTGGATTCGAACCCGCCAGCTCTGCCGTATGTGGCTGGCATCTTAGCCGCTTGAGGTACAGGCGCCAAGCCTGTTTTCTATGCTTTCAATGGTTTCCAGTTTCTTATGATTCCATTGAATCTGACTAGCAGACTGAGTTTTAACTCAAGCCATCAACCCAGATAAACTCTAAACACTAGAAGGCTCAATCCCCCAATGGATGAACTATGTATCTACTAATGAAGCTAAATGTTTGTTAAATTTTAAGGTAGGCATCCTTTCTTTTATCTTACATGGAGCTCATAGTAAACTTGTATTTTTTTATTGCAAGCTGTGAGTAAATTTTCCCCCTCTACTTCTTCAGGTGGTCTTTTAAAAATTGTTGGGGAAAATACCAACAGGAAGCTATAAAGTTTATTCCTATTAAGCGTCTGCTCGTTGTCTGAACATGCTAGGATGTTCGCGAGTAGTTATTCACTCCTTGGCTGTTATGAATTTCCTATGAGCATTGTGACACTGGCACACTGAATCAACCTGTATTCTTTTATCAGTCCAGAGACAAAATGGGTAAAAAGGCAAGGGGAGAACCTGGTTCTGTGCATTATTGATTTTTCTGATTGTCAATCTCAGTGACTGACATATTGTATTAATCAGCACTTCTTGGATAAAATTATTCAATTAAATATGACTCCACCTATTTAAGCTATAATACAGCCCACACTTTTCATCTATGTCCAGAGAATATGAGTGATGTACTTGTATGCGTAACTGAACGTTAAGGTATCTTCCGTATTTACAAGCTTCTCCTGGTTTAGTCAACAATTTTACCTTGTTACAAAGTAGCCCATGAGAATCTATTCTTTATGCAAATATATTTGTTTATATCAATGACAAATTTCTTTGTTTGATGATCTATTTCATAGCCCTTTATAGAATTTTGCTGGGAACTGATATACATTTGATAATATTTAATGTCAGGACTTTTTAATTCTCTTTTAAAAAATATTATGAAATTATGGGTACATCTAACACTTCCCTCCATATCCAAGGTTTTTATAAAATATTATTAATAATATTTCTTCAGTTGTATCTGCAAATTCATTCAGTGTATCTTTCATTAGCACATTTTAAGTACCTGAGGCCGGCTTACTATTTCTCATCTCCATTGAACTTTAGATCTCAGTGAAGTTTTTTTTATTTTTTTGAGACAGTCTCAAGCTGTCGCCCTGGGTAGAGTGCTGTGGGTCACAGCTCACAGCAACCTCTAACTCTTGGGCTTAAGTGATTCTCTTGCCTCAGCCTCCCAAGTAGATGGGACTACAAGTGTCCACCACAACGCTCTGCTATTTTTTGGTTGCAGTTGTTATTGTTGTTTTAGCTGGCCCTGGCCAGGTTCGAAACCGCCAGCCTCGGTGTATGTGGCCAGTATCCTACTCACTGAGCTATGGGCAGTGCCCTAGATCTCAATGAAATTTTAAACAATTTTCTTTTGTATGTTACAGAATTTCTCGCTGATTAAAAAAAGAGTAAGAACAAAAAAGACACTGAAAATAACTTGAGTACAGAGAGCACCCAGGTTATGAACAAGAAAGGCTCTGTAGGTTTGTTCCTAAGTTGAATTTGTACGTAAGTTAGAACAAACAGTACATTTACCTATTAGTTGTAATAGCCTCTATTCATAAGTCTGAGTGCTATGTCAGTTGGATGTTTGAAACATGGAGACTTAGGGTAATAGCCACCATTCGGGTGAGCTGCGCGTAAGTCAGACGTGTGTAACTCAAGGCACTGCCTCTACTTCAGTCTCATTACACCATCTGCTCAAATGATCACACTTAGGCCATCTTTGGTCTTCTTGTAATTTTGTTGTATAAGGCCTTATGCTTTTTCTGGTATTATAATCGGAAGAATAGAAGCCAGACTATGAATTCATAGGCATCTTGATTATTTTTTTCTTTTCAGTACTTGAAACTGTGATTTTAAACATCTGAGCTTAACAGAAAGCTTCATCTGAAACTCATATTATAGCTTTAGAAGCGTTGCTAATTTCTGCCAGTTCAGAGTAATATGTAATTGTACTAATTTTAGAATGCTCATCTCTGCTGAATTTTATCTCCTTTAACTGTCTCATTCTCATAGCCTATCTATTTGCCTATGAATTTAGAAGTAAGGAAGTCCTGTCTGATTATACTCAATACCTTTCCTATCACTGTAATTTCTTCCCTATGTCATTTTTACTTAACACTTTCCAATTTTTGTTCAGTGGTTCCCTTACTTTTATCAAAGTAAAAATTAAATAGTATTATAATATTTTATCACCATCCCCACCATCTCCAACCCTGAGCGGCAAGCACTTTTAGGAGTTCTTATAGTGATTCCTCTGGTGGTTTCACTCATAATGCTAAATAATGTACCAATGTTTTTCAAGAAAAATTTTGACTCTCCTATGCATAAAAATTAGCAATCTCAAGTACCCTCACATAGCCACCCATGTTCTTAATTTTATTTGTTATTATATTATTTTAGTTTAGTCATTACTTCATTTTCTACTTGAAATAGAATTCTCTATATGCCTCGGCCAATCAATTTCAGATAGCTGAAGACATTAATTTCTGATCCCGGTGTCAGACCTGGTCTGACATAATGGTTGTCCTGTTCTATTCTGATGTCAGACGATTTCTGACATGTTCTTTTGGTTGTGTTTCTTCACCTGCTCCACAGCTGGACACATTTCCTCAAGCAGTATGGACTCCAGCTGACAGATAGCCCTGGTGGTCCTCTTTCTGTTTCTCAGAAGTCTGTGTGCTTTGACACGAACAGGTGACCGTGCATCCTGTTTGTGCTGTTGTGCTTGTAGGAACATGGCCCGCCCAAAATAAACAAATGCTGGGGCGTGTATGGGAAGCAAAAAAAAAAAAAAAAAAATGGATGGGAAAGGGTTTGTGCTCCAATTTTTCTTCTGCATCTTCTCCACATTTACCTTCTAAATTCTGTCAAGTAATTTTATCTTTACAATGGTACCACCAAGTAACATTTTATATTCCATTTGTAATCTTAACTAAATACTGTACAAGTTGATTCTTGAAACACAACACAGAGCACTGACATGGTTATAGTTGTGTGTCCACTGCCCAGTTAGGGACAACACACTGGTCTCTGATACCATTTTAACTTCTGCATACCCAATATCACATACCCAAATGAGAAGCTTGTGGTTTAAATACCAAACACACTTTTTGCATACCTCTCTATTCGCTTTAAATCATGCCCCACTGCACTTTGTTTCTCAAATTAGCCATGGCTTTTTAGTACAGCTCTTTATGTTTCTAAGAATTTCTCACTGTCCCTACATTTTCCTAGATGAAGGAATAAATATATACATTCCTCAACACAGCACTAAGAATCCTCAGTTCCCTATTCACTTCTTCTACTAATGAGTTATAAGTACTAATTGAAATTCATTTCATTTTTCTTAAATGACATTCTTCTTAGAGTTCACTGACTTTATGATCTAATTTGAACCTATGATTTTCTAGGCTTAGTACAGACAAGTCACTCTAATAGACACATTTGTTTCCCTGCATTCTAAACTTGGTTGCCTTGTTTCTTTTTCTTGATTTTTATCCTTTTTTTTTTTTGGCTAGAGTACAACCTCAAGAAATTTCCTCAGAAAACTTATCTCAAAAGTGATTTCATTTATTGCTGTAGGAATTGTATTATTATTATTTTCACATACACAACTGAGTACCAGTTTGCTCAGGTAGAATTGTAGGTTAACTATTTATAAATCTGTCAGTGGTATTTTGGTTCCTTCATGGATTCTCTCTCTCTTTAAGATTTTAAGAAATTTGTCTAATCTTAGTGTCATGAAATTTCACAGGGATTTTTATATATGTGGAATTTTTAAGCTCATCTTTCTAGGCATTCTAGGGATCCTTTTTATTTTGCTTGCATTTCTTTAACCAACCAAGTTACTTACCTTTCTCTTCCTTGTTTGTGGATTTGCCCTTTTAATTATCACACATTGAAATTTACTTTGATGGTGGTTGCTGGGCTCAGTGACTCAGGCCTGTAAACCTAGCTCTCTGGGAGGCCCAGGTGGGGGAATAGCTGGAGCTCACAAGTTCAAGAACAGCCTGAGCAAAAGTGAGACTCTGTTTCTACTAAATACAGATAGAAAAAAAAAAAAAAAAAACTAAAGTGATCACTTAAGCCCAACAGTTGGAGGTTGCTGTGAGTTATGACATCACAGCACTCTACCCAGGGTGACAACTTAAAACTCTGCCTCAAAAAAAAAAAAAGAAAAAAGAAATAAAGAAAGAAAGAAAAGAAAAGAAAGAATAAACAAAGAAAACAAAAGGCAAAACTTTTCTTTTGTCCCCCATATTCCTTTCACCAACTCTTTGCAGTCAGCTCTTCTACTTGTCCTTGACTTCTGGCATGTTCCATGTTTCTACAAATTTATCATATAAATATAATCACACAGTATATAAAAATTCCAAATCAAACTTCTTTTAGTTTGTTTTATTTTATTAGTGAGTATATTCCATGCATACATGTATACAGTTTGCTCATTCTTTCTTTCACCAGTTAAAAGACATTGGGTTATTTCTAGTTTTGGACAATTGTGAATAAAGCTTCTATAAATATTCACATATATGTTGTTGTGTGAACATAGATTTTCATTTCACTTGGGTTTAAATACTTAGGAAAAGGTTGGTTCTGTTCCTGGTATGTTTGAGTACATAAGAAACTACTAGATTCTTTCCTAAAGTGCTGTAACATTTTGCATTCTTACCAGGCATGCATGAAAGTTTCAGGTATTCCACACCTCACCAGCATTTGATATCATATACTGTTATTAATCTTAAGTATTTTGTTGGTAGCACATTAGTTTTTGTTTTTTAATTTTCATTTCCCTAATGAACAAAATATTGAACTTTTATTCATGGGCTAATTTACCATCTTTAAATCTTTTTTGGTGATTTCTCTCCATATATTTTACCCAGCATATAGTTGAATAGTTTCTTTTCCTACTATTGAGCTGTGGACGTTCTTCATGTATTCTAGATACAGTTCCTTTTCAGAAACGTATTTTACAAAATTTCCTGCTAGGCTGTGCCCTATGTTTTTATTCCCTTTAAGACTGTATTTCATGGAGGGAAAGTTTTTCATTTTGATGATGTCCAGTTTACCTTGTTTATGGATTGTGCTTTTGGTGTTATAACTAAGAACTCTTCAAACAAGATCCCAAAGGTCTTCTCTATTTTCATCTAGAAGTTTTATAGTTTCAAGTTTACATTTAGTTCTATGATCCATTCTGAGTTCCTAGTTGCATAAATCAAAGTTCTTTTTCTTTTGTGTGCAGTTAGTTATCTAGACCTCGTTCTTTAGCAGGATTAATTTGAGGGTCAATCCTCCAGCATCTTCTTGCATCAAGGGTTGCCATTTTAGAAGGACAATACCATTCCTAGTCTGAGATAAGTTTATTTTCTTCTTCAGAGAATATTGAGATTTCTCTCTCACTCTCTCTTCCCTGACCCTTCCCTGCCTCTCTTTCTCTCTCTTATTTATTTATTCATTTATTCATTTTATTTTATTTGAGACAGAGCCTCACTCTGCTCCCCAGGCCAGAGTGCCATGGTGTCAGCCTAGCTCACAGCAATCTCAAACTCCTGAGTTCAAGAGATCCTCCTGCCTCAGCCTCTGCAGTAGCTGGGACTATAGGCACCTGCCACAATACCCAGATAATTTTTCTATTCTTAGTGGATTTAGGGTCTCAGTGTCACTCAGGCTGGTCTTGATCTCCTGAGCTCAAGGGATCTGCCTACCTCAGACTCCCAGAGTGCTGAGATTACAGGCATGAGCCACCACACCCAGCCTGAGATTCTCTAACAGCAGTTATATTAAAATTTTATGACCATATACCCTAGTCTGGGGCTCTTTTATTCAATGTACTGAATACTTGTTTTCAGTATCAATAAATAAGACATTTCAACAAAGCAAAGTTGGCAGACGAAAGGGATTCCAGGGTGTTTTGCTTAGTAGGAGCATAGAAAGGAGAGGAAACAATCAAAGGAGATGAAAATAAAATGTATGGCACTTGAACCCACACAGTAGGAGATAAGATGCTGGGAAGAAACACCCTGGGCTAAAGAGATTGAACCACATTCTGTGGAGGACCTAGAGCAGCTTGTTCTCCATGTCAGCAGCCCAGGACACCACACTCTTTATTCTGGTGCTGGAGAGCGCCGTGCAGAACCCAACCTAATGGACACGACCCACCTGTCTTACTTAAACTCTAGTCATCCAGGGCTCTAGTCACAGTAGGGTGGTGAAAGAATGGTGGGCTAGGTAAATGTGGTGGGATAACTGTGCAACAGTTGATCATGGATTTAAAGGGAGCCCAGGCAGCATGGCTTTGTGCCCCCTCCAGCCTCCTTCAGCTGCCCACCTTCATGCAGAGGAGATGTAGTAACTTGTAAAGTCTCACAGCCACTCACTGCAGACGCCTACTTCGTTGTCATCACAAAACTTTCATTCCAGTTGTAATCATCTTTACTTTAGGAACTCTCTAATGCCAGTGTTTTTCAAAGACAAGGATCTAGGACTCTCCACAAATGAATAGCTCTTATCTGTCTACGTTTCCTTATCCCAAACTTCATTATCTTTCATATGTCTGGGAGGCCTTTCTGAAGAAAAAGAAAAATAGTAGGGCAAATAGCTTGTATTGTCTCTGAGGGGTGGATATTCCCAGGGCCATGTCCACAGCAAATGTCTGAAACATGCCAGCAGCTGTGCAGGAGAGCAGGTGCTGGAGGAAGCCAAATCTGTCTCCCATCAGCAAAGGCCCTGACATTAACAGAGTGATCAACTGAGGAGGGATGACAGGGACCATGGTGGTTATAAACAAGTGTCAGCAGATGCCTCACTGTGTGCCTGGGGCCGTTTGAGGAAAACTTAAAGAAGAGACAGAGACTGGATGACCTTCCAGAATCTTAGGCACTTCTGCCCTTTGGTGGAGCACTTGGTCTGTAATTTGTGTATATGGCTTCAGGCATCCTCAAACTATGGCCCGTGTGCCACATGCAGCCCATCTAGGACATTTATCTGGCCCAATGGGTGTTTTTGCCACCGCTGCCCGTCCTGCTTAGCAGCCAACTCATCCCGGGGCCCGCAGTCTGGCCCTCCAATGGTCTGAGGGACAGTGAACTGGCCCCCTGTTTTAAAAGTTTGAGGACCCCTGGTTCACCCTTTGTTCTCCTTATCAGCTTCTCTAAGAAGTCTGTAGCCTGTAGATGGGTTACAGAAAGTTTGTTGCATGTCTATGGAGAGAGGGGTATAAATAGTGAGAGTAGGCACTCAATAACCTTCTAGAAATTTGAAATTGCTGTGAAGTCAGGTACATGGATTCTGCATTTTACACATTTATTTATTCTTGACAGATCAGGATTTTAAATTAAATCTAGCCCACCAGAAGTTCTGCTCGTTAGGACACTATTAACAAAAAATAGTGCATTTCTTGGGCTATTTTAACATAGCTCATATTTTAACATCATTCTATTTTATACTTTCTCAAAGAGCATTTTTATGTTTATTATCTCTACCATTTCCCCTCCACACAAAAGGGAAAAAAGAGAAGTATAGTCTACCAAAATAATTTAAACTTAAATGATCAAACCCATTCAGTTTTTCCTTGAATTTCAATGAGAAATCTGTTTGCCCCTGGTCAGTGGCTTGTTTCTGTCTCACTAGGATTATGTCAGAAGTGAAAAAAATCTTTTAAAGTCCTCCCTTTTTTTTTCATTTTCTTCTTTTAATTTTCCATTTTGTATTCTCCTGCAGTTTCTTGTTATTGATTTGAAGGCCAAGCAAGTTGAACATTTTGCAGGACTTTATGTGAATGTAAATGAGCCCAGAGAATATTGCTTTTTAAACATTTGATATCTCTCTCTCTCTCTCTCTCTCTCTCTCATTTTAGGTGGTTCTTTTTTTACTGTTCCTCATCCTTGACTAATAACACACCTCAGAGGCTCCCTCTTGGTAGCTCAATCAAAGCTGAGTGCATCGTGCTCAGGGAAGCTGAGTGTGTGGTTTCCTTCCCCTGCAGTGAACATGTGCACTTGAACCCCAGAAGCGGACAGCACATCCACACCTCAACAGTCGGACCCTCTTGTTTCCCAGGAGTCATGAAGAGAGGCTGAGCACTGCATTGGTGAGCTGAGTCAAAGGTGTTAGGTTGTGAAATAAATCTGCAAAAACTGAGCTTCTGGAACTCAAAATATTCGCACTTCTACCTGACATCTCTTTCCAGATGCCTGTATGGTGTTGGAATGTTTAATACAAGAACTGTGCTGATGTCTAAATCTCTGAGGTACATTTTGTGAACATCTTATTCTTCCTAACTTAGATGTTATCAACAAAAAAGAAGGAAAAGAAATTGGTTCAAATGCTAGGAGGCTTTATTTTAACTTTATACTTCCAAATAATTGCCAAGAGCATACGTACTTAAATCCATGCTTTTGGCTCTAGAGTTGATTGGTACCTACGATTTCAAACCTAAATAGTCAAGGGGACAGGTAAAAAGCATACAAAGGTTGGGATACCCTCCAAAAGTATAAAACACTTTGCTTCATTAGTCTTTTTAAGCAGAATCATTTCCATGGCGGAGAAATCTTCCATTTATCATAGGACTAATTAAACTGAAATTACCAAATTTCCAATAAACTAGCAACATTTCTTTAGAGCATAACTTCATACATATGATCATTCTAGCACTCAGAAGGAGGAATCTCTATTAAATTTAATTACTCGTTCTTGCCAAAGTAATGCTTCCAGAGGCTTCACATACGTATAGTTACATCTGGCATCAGAGTTAGCTGTTTCTATTTCTCATTCTCCCTCTAGACTGCAAATTTCTTGAGGGTAAATATTAAGTTTTATACACCCATAGAGTTTTATCAAGTTTTATCCCCCTCAGCATTTAGCACGTCTAGTTTTCTATATACAAGAGACTCAAAGAATTTTAGCTAACATGAAACACTAGATGAATAGTAGACTTATCCCCTATGCAAGGTTCAAATAAGACACATAACCACAGTTGGGAGACATGTTTCTTATTATTTCATTAATTCATTCTAAAAAGTATTTATCTTGTACCTATCGACTGCTAAGGATATAGTTGGAAAAAAAAAAAAAGACAGATATCGTGTAGTCAATGCCTGTCTGGAGTGCAACCTAAGGTTAGTTCCACGTCTGGCACAGCACCTGATGTGATGGCGCCAGGGGGGGTTATGATCCTCCCCATTCCACCTCAGATTCCTGGTATTTATACACCCACACTCAGGATCCCCCTGACCCTTGTGGATTGCTGAGACGAGTGAGAGTAAGGGAAACTGATTGCCATTTATGTTCCCTACACTCTAATCCAGGCGTCCTCAAACTATGGCCCCTGGGCCACATGCACCCACCTAGGACATTTATCCGGCTCCCCAGGTGTTTTTGCAGCCATAGCCTGTCTGCTTAGCAGCTGACTCGTCCTGGGGCCTGCAGTCCGGCCCTCCAATGGTCTGAGGGACAGTGAACTGGCCCCCTGTTTAAAAAGTTTGAGGACCCCTGCCCTAATCAAACAAGCAGCCAAACCACCAAAGACCCAGAAATTCTCTTAACTATCTCGTTCTTGCTGGGTTACTTTAAGATTGCCTGGTTTTTGCCCACCCTACTAGCACACAGATGGAGTCAAAGCTGTGTTTAAGTCAGGAGGAAAAGACGCTGTAGAGCTCAAGAACTGGGTTCAAATCTTAATCACTGCAGGTCAGTGTTTTTCATCCTCCTTTATCTCGTGGCACATTAGAACCTGTAGTTAAACTTCCATGGCACACTTCAATTATGTTGATCAAAAAAGAAAAGAAAAAAAAAGAGAAAAAGAAAGAAAGAAAAGAGTAAGAAAAAGAATATACTTACTGTGGTTTGAATTTCTTTTGAAAATAATTTAATTAATAGTCTTTAATATTTTTTCACAGCACACCTAAGATTCTCTCATGGCTTATCAGTTGAAAATCACTACTATAGGTATTAGGTATATAGACTTACATAAGTTGCTTGCCCTTTCTGGGCTTCGTTTTTCTTGATTGTTCCTAGAAAATGTAGATGCTTAAAAAGTTAAATTAATTATAAACATTATGGGATAGAAATAGTCCAAGTTTGAGCCTTTAGAAAATATTATGTGAAAGCTTGGTGCTAGCTCAAATCAGGCCAGAAAGGAAAATTTACCATCTGATTTCCCTGATACATAGAGAAGATTATTGAGCAGCCAGTGGACTAGAACTGTACAAAAAACTAATTTGTTACCTCTTCTTCCACTGATATAAGAGATGTCCCTCCAATGCCTTGTGGTTGCTGTAACTATATTTCTGGAATACTGCCACTTACCTGGACAGCAAGCAATCTGTCTTAGTTTGAGTTTCTTTCTAACCAGAGATTGAGACAAGAACTTCAGTGCAGTGTAACAACATAAGCAGGAGTGAAAGCCTACAGAAATTAAGATATAAAAGGAGGAAAATTTTTTACAAGGATCCATTATCGAGGTAGGTAGCGTGGACAATAAAACCTTGACTTCTGTCAGGACTAAAACAATTATCCCTCAAGATAATCTCTGTAAAGAGCAGAAAGCAAGGGCTCCATCCCTTATTGAGGGAGTTGCTTTGGCAATGCTAACTCCCCTAAAAGGACAATGAAGTCAGGATGAATAAGTGTTTATGAATATCTGGAATTTTGGAGAATCATTGCTGCAGTTGGACAGAGATGCTTAGTCTCTGCTTTATACAAAATGTTGTCAACAAAAAGTAAATCAAATCTACATGGAACTCTCCACATTAGCTGTATCTTAAATCAGAGTTCTTGTGAAGAAGTTATAATTTGGGGTGTAGACAAAATGTAGACATATATCTTCTACACAATCAGAAGAAAGCAGGAGGTTTCTGGGGGAGAAAACATGACTGTGGAATGATACAACTCATAAAAATAGAAAGATATATATGTCTCCTCTCAAGATTTTAGGACCTTAAATTGGGTATAAATATCCCAAATATATGGCTGCTTATTTTACTTTTAAATATTGGGAGGTTTTTTTGGTTGAAATTGAAATCTGTGTGTATATAGACAGATAGAGATTGATAATGACAGATAGATGATTGATAGATAAATAGATCTTCTAGTTAAATAAAAAACATTAGCTATACAAAGCATGCAAGAATACATAATTAGGTGAGTGGACCTTCTGGATGATGATGAAGTGATCCACTGCAGCAAGAACACTTTTCAGTTACACAAGTTAGGACAGAAATTTTTCTTTAAAAAATTACATAGTTCTGGATTCCTACTTCCTATCAAGATAAAGTAACAAGTCTGGATTTATCCTTCCACCTACAACAATAACAGCAACAACAACAAAAAATCTATTTTCTGAAGCAAAAGCTCTCAAAATTTTTGGAATTCATGCAACAAAGCACAATAATTTCCCAAGAGATTAAAAAAAAAATTAGATAATCCCTGTTATTGTTATAGTTTGTCCTCTGTAGAAAGTCAACATGTTATAGTATATGAAGAAGAAATCCATACTGCCAGTGTCCACCCCAGGGGCAGGGACCTTTAGGACCTGTGGAGCTAGCAGCAATCGACTGAAGAAACATCAAGTTAGAAAGAGTGAGAGACAAAGAGACAAGACAAGACAAAGAGGCAGAATAGAATTTTCAAAGGTGGGAGCACAGGGACCACCCCTAGCTTGGGGGGTTCACAGAAGTGGCACCTGACTATTTGTTCCACTCAGCTTTTATTGATAGCTATTTGTTCATTTAGTCCAGAGGGAAGGGAAGGGAGGAAAGACATCAGCAGTTTCTCTGAGTAAGTATGTCAGGTTCTATTGTTTCTATAATCATTAACTTTAAGGGTCTGAGCAGGTTTGAGCCTTATATGGGGGCAGCTTCCTGTCTGTGGTCACACACTCAGATTCCTAGGGGGCTCTTAATCTCTACTAGTTCACTGTGGAGTAAAACACCACTGGCATCAGTCTCCTCTGAAGAATCAGTGAGACAGAGAAAATTTCCTCTGATCTCCACCCAAAGGGTCTTCCTCTGTTGATTAAGGGATATAAGCCCTTTCTACCCATACTTCAGGTTTGAGCTGTTCTCTTGATCTCTGCCCCAGCCATAATATAAATCTCCGCAATGGGTATTTGATTTGGCTGTTGACTGGGTAGGGGATGGCCTGGTTAATCTTTCTACTCAGGCCTTGCATGCAGCTTCCTCTGTGCCCATTTTTCCTTCAATGTTCAGAGACCCCACAGGGGTATTTGCAAACTGTATCCCCTACAGACCAGGCTTCCAGGAAACTGCTCACATTAGAAATTTAGTGGTGGATGGTTTAAAGGTAAACCTGGTGACTTTTCTTTATTCTACCTTGCTCAGCTTATTTCTTTATTTTTCTCTCTTTCTGGGGGTATTTTCCCTTGCTAAAAATGGGGTCTTCAGTCCCCATTCTCCCTGAACATACAAAGCCTGGTGATCTACAGGTGTGGATAAAATGGAATTAGGGGTGTGGAGAAACCAAGGTAGATAGAGATTGAATATCAGAGCACTAAAAAAAAAAAAGCACAACAAAGAGAGAGAATCCTGAAGATCTATAGAAGGTACTTTTCAAGTATTCAGTTCAGTAATTAGTTCATATAAATGTAGTGGAGTACATTTATATGAGGAACTTATCCTAGACTGGGAATAGAACTACCTGAAAGAGTTAGGAGAAATTGGGCGGCGCCTGTGGCTCAGTGAGTAGGGTGCTGACCCCATATACCAAGGGTGGCGGGTTCAAACCCAGCCCCAGTCAAACTGCAACCAAAAAATAGCTGGGCGTTGTGGTGGGCGCCTGTATTCCCAGCTACTCAGGAGGCTGAGGCAAGAGAGATACGAGATTGAGTTATAAAATACATTAAAATAATCCATAGAAAGTAGAAAATGGAACAAATAAAATTTAGACAAATGGAAAAGAAATAGCAAGATTGTAGATAATAACCTAGTCATATACATAAGCATATTAAAAATAAATGTTCTGACACCAATAAAAACTTGGAATTTCAGATGGAATAATAAAATAAGGCTCAAATACACACTGCATACAAATGACCCACTGTAAAACTAAAAACATAAGTGTTTATAATAGAAGGGTAGAAAAATATATATTAGGATCATTTTGGTCCAAAGAAAACTTAAGTGGCTCTACTAATATTAGGAAAAGGAGATTGCAGAAAAAATAAAGATATCGATGATAAAGAGAATTATTTCACAATAATAAATGGGCCAAGTAATCAAGAGAATGTAACAAACCCAAAGTTTATTCAAATAATAACAGAGCTTCAAAATAACAAAAAGAAAAACAAGACTACTAGACATACTTACAATTGTACTTGGGAGAGTTTTATACTACTCTCTTAGTAATTGGAAGAGCAATTATATGGAAAACCTATAAGGTTGCAGAAAATTTGAGTAGCATTACTAACCAATTTCCCCTAATTAGTGCTTACGGAACACTTTTGTAAAGAAGATAAGTATATACGTTTTCTTTTAAGGCAGTGCTCCTCAACCTGTGGGACACAACCCATAGGAACCGTATTAAAGGGCTGCTGCATTAGGAAGGTTGAGAACAACTGTTTTAAGGTATGGAGAAAACATTTACCATAATAGAACATATTCTGGTCCATAAAGCATTGTTAATAAATTTAAAATAATTTTATTTCTAGTCCTTTTATTTCAAAAGGATTTGATTTGTAGTATGTTCTTTTGGTACCATGGTGATAAATGAGAAGTTAATAACAGAAATTTATGTGGAAAATTAGCAAGTATGTAAAAACTAATAACACACTTTTAAATAATGCAAAGAAATAATCAAAAGAAAAATTAGAAAATATTTATAACTGAATAAAAATGAAAAGAAAATGTATCAGATCTTTAGAAGACTGAGTAGTACTTAGATTTTTATTGCAATGTGCAATATTAGAAAAGAAACAATATTCAAAAGCAATGATCCAGCTTATATATTATAAAACTTAAAAAAAAAAGAAGGAAGGCAAAGTAATCAAGATAGAAAATAATAAATATCAGAATGAAAATCAGCAGAATGAAAATAGAAAACAATAGAGAAAAATCAGTAAAACCAGAATTTGAGTCTTAGAGATAACTAAAACTGACAAACCTCTAGCCAGTCCAATTAAGAGCAAAGATAACAGACACAAATTACCAATATCAGAAGTGAGGGAGGTGGCCAGTATAGATTTTACAGATATTAAAAGGTAAAGAAAAGAACACCATGACCATTTCTATCAATAAATTTGAAAACTTATACAAATTGAAAGACATACATTACAAAAAATATCTCAGGAAGAAATAGAAAACTTGAGTAGTCCTATACCTATTATAGTAGTTGAAGTTTTAAAAGCTTTCCACAAAGAAATCTTTAGGCCCAGATGACTTTACTAATAAGTTTTGCCAAACATTTAGAGGAAAAATAATACCAGCTCTACACAAATTCACAGCAAATTCAAACGACCTCATTCTCTCAGGATGACATTAGCCTGATATCATAATCAAAAAGAGACATTCAAAGAAAGGAGATCCCCAGCCCCAGCCACAACAGCAACAACAAATCTACAAAGAAAAGAAATCATAGACCAACATGTCTCATAAATAGAAATAAAAATAATTCAACCAAATGTTAGCAATTGAATTAAAAAATTATAGTGAAAGGATACTCTATCATGACTAAGTGGAGTTTGTTACTCCACTTAGTGATAAAAAGGATTTGATTCAAAATTCCCAAATCAATAATTAATTCACCATTAACAGATTTTTTAAAACACATAACACTTTAATAGATATAGAGAAACCATTTAACAAACTGGAATATCTATTATTGATTAAAAAAGAAAAAAACAACAACAATCTTTGAACAAGTTAGCAATTAAAGGAAATTTCTCAACCTAATAAAGGGCAGCTATGAAAATATTGTAGTTAATATCATACTCAATGATGAAAGAATAAATGTTTCTTTGCTAAGTTCAGAAACATGTCAAGGATGTTTGCTCTTACTATTTCTATTTAATATTATACTGGAGTTTCTAGCCAGAAACACAAGGCAAAAAAAAAGACATCAAAATTGTAGGCCAGGCATGATGGTTCACGCTTGTAACCCTGTCACTCTGAGAGGCTGAGGTGGAAGGATCCCTTGAGCTCAGGAGTTTGAGACAAGTCTGAGCAAGAGCAAGATCCCATCTCTACTAAAAAAAGAAAAATTATCAGGGCATCATGATGTGTACTTATACTCTCAGCTACTGGGGAGGCTGAGGCAGGATGATAGCTTATGCCTAGGAGTTCGAATTGCTGTAATGTAGGCTGATACCATGTCATTCTAGCCTGGGGCAACAGAGTGAAACTCAGTCTCAAAAAAAAAATTTATTTAAAAAATTGAAGGTGGAAAACTGTTTTTACAGATGGCATCTTTATTTAGGAAATCCTATGGAAAGTAAGTAGACTATTAGTTTTAGTTTACTAAAACTAATAAGCAAGGTTAGAAAATTTGCAGGATAAAAAGATACACTTATACAAATACAAAAATATCAATTTTCTTTCTATATACTTTTTATGAATAATAGAAATTGAATTCAAAGAATACTATCTATCTATCTATATATATATATTACAAAATTATTTCGATAAATCTTAAAATAGAGATATAGGATTCATGTATTGAAAACGCCAAAATATTGCTGAAAGAAATTAAACACTGAAAAAAAAAAACAAAAAACAAAATAGGCAGAGTATAATTTCTCCCCAAGTTGATCATTAGAGTCACAGGAATTTCAACTGAAATTCCAACTTCCTTTTTCTTTGTAGCAAATTGCCATTTTGACTCTAAAACTCACCTGGTAATGCAAAAGACCAAGAATAGCAAAATATCTTTGAAAAAATTTAACAGAGGTCTTACACAACCTGACTTCAAGATTTGTTAGAAGACCACCATAATTGAAACACTGTGGTGCTGTCATAAAGAAAGAATATAGTTCAGTGGACTAGAACATAGTAGAAGACCCACACATTCATAGGCAACTGATTTTTTTTTTCAGTTGCAAAGGCAGTTCAGTGAAAGAAGACTATCTTTCTACAAATTGTGCTGAAATAATTACATATCATTATAAAAAAAACCCTGTGATTCTCATATGTGAAAATTAACTCAAAATGGATCATAAATCTTAATATAAAATGTATGTGTTCAACATATGTTCACATTGAATGTGTGGCAGTGTCTTGAAGAATAGAGTTCATCTTTGTTGCATGATTTTCTGTGTCATTGTAAGAATATTGGAGCTTGAATTAGAGCAATGAGCAAACATTAACTTTCTCATTAAGTTTGGAAAGAATGGAAGTCAAATCAGGGACATGTTAGTCCAATTGATAGTAATAATGCCCTGAAGAAAACAGCATTGTAGAAATGGATTAAATGTTTTTATGAGGGGAGAGAACATGGTACTGATGAAGAGATGTCAGAGGAGCTAGTAATACACAGAACTTATGAAAACATTGCAAAACTTCCTCGAATTGTGTGTCAAAGTCATCAGATGACTAAAACAAGTAAACATTGATAGAGAAACAGGAAAATCTTAACTGAAAATCTTGGCTTGAGAAAAGTGTGTGCAAAAATGGTTCTGAAGGAGCTCACTGATGAACCAAAGCAAAGGATAGTTGAAGTTTGCCAAGACATTTTGGGGAGACAAAATGATGTTTGGGGGGTCTATTATCACAGGAGATGAAACATGTGTGTACCCAAATGTCCCTGAAACAAAGCATTGAAGTAAACAATGAAAGTCATCCAATTCTGCACAACCAAAAATGTTTCTTCAGCCCAAATCAAGAGTCAAATGGAGGGATGGAGGCAAGATGGCCAACTGGAGCCAGCTTTCCACAGAGGCTCCTGTCCAGAAGGAGAGTTAAAGGACAGAAGTTTAGCATGTAAGCTAATGGTTTGGAGTTGAGTCAAGAGAGATTGAAGAATGCACATCAACCCTGCTAAGGTGGCTGTGAACCCAAGGAAACAAGCAATAGGTCCACATCGTCAAGTGGATAGGAGTCCCCTCCCCCACGAGGACAGACTTTCTACAAACAAGTGAGCAGAGTTCAGATATCCTATTTTATCCCATGGGAGAGACCCTCTAAAAACCAGAGCTCCTTCCCCAGAGAGGACCTACCAGTGCGCCCTGGCACTCTCCCACGAGGCATAAAACTGTATAAAACTGTATATATTCTCTACCTGCAATTCTGAACTCCCAGCACTCCCCTCCACTCTCACCCAGAGGTCCAGAAGCCTGTCTCCCATGGAGTCCAGATTCTTGGGAATTTTCTCGAGAAGTGTGGACAGGGCATGGGCTGTTGCAGGTCTGTGCTGATTCTGTGGTATGGGAGTAAGGAAAGGGCAGTGAACTGAGGCAACCATACTGGAGAGAAAGAGGTGGTGCCCCATGGCATAAAGCAGCAGTAGCAACAGTGGGATGAATAGGACTCACACTCCTGGGGATATTTTGGAGAGACACTCCCTGCCTTTCTGGGCAACCAGAGGAAGCCAGGCATCTTCTCCAGTGGCAGCCTTGGGAGAACAGATCTGGGATGGAAACGTAGGTCCTGTGAGTAAAGGGTATGCCTGAGGTGGTACCTGCCTGGGCAGGGCGCTGTGGGGATGGAGACTAGAAAATGTGCAGGCAGAGATGGCATACTCCCAGGGCTGGGCTGAGCCAGAAGGATTGCTTTAGTGAGCCCAAGAAGCACCCAGCCCCCAAGGGATCGTAGCTGAGACAAAAGCAGATGGGGAGGGGTGAGGGGAGGATGGGTGGAGGGAAGGTAATCAGTAGGACCACACCTAAGGTGCATCTTATAATAGTTCATGTGAAATTTACTAAGTGTAGAATATAAATATCTGAACACAATAACTAAGAAAATGCCATGAACTGAATGTTAACCAGTTTGATGAAAATATTTCAAATTGTATTTAAAAGCAGCACATTCTACCCCGTGATTGCATTAATGTACACAGCTATGATTTAATAAAAAAAAAATAAAGAGTCAAATGATGTTGCTAACCTTTTCTGATACCAGAGGGATTATTCATGATGAATTTGTACCAACTGGACAAACAGTTAACCAAGTTTACTCTTTGGAAGTGCTGAAAATGGGCTGAATTTTTTGCCAACAACTCATGGATCTTGCATAACAATAATGTACCAGCTCACACAGCACTGTCCGTGAAGGAGCTTTTAGCAGGTAAACAAAACTGTATTGAAACACCCTCCCTGATTACCTGATCTGACCCTCCATGAATTTTTTTTTAATCGAAAGGTATAGGAAATATTGAAAGGAAGATATTTTGATGATGTTCATGATATCAAGGGTAATAGGAACACAGCTCTGATAGCCACTCAGAAAAAGGGTTCCAAAATTGCCTTGGACTAGGCACTGGTGTCAGTGCATAGCTCCCCAAGGAAAATATTTCTAAGGTGACCATAGTGATATTCAACAATGAAGTATCTAGTACTTTTTCTAGGCTGAGTTCACAAACTTCTTTGTCTAACCTTGAATTTGTGGTCTGAAATTTCAAATTCCAAACTTTCTGCTTTGGGATTTATTCCTCTAAATCTGTCATAGAAATCAAACATTTATCATTTAGTTGTTAAAATTCAACTAAGTTTACAGAAAGATATGTTGTGAAAATACAAACTTTGAGGCCAAAAAATCAGGACTAAATTCTAACTTTGTTGATCCCAGAAAATGTATTTAATTCAAACATCAGTTTTTTCCCATCATGAAATGGTACTACTAATAGGTACTTCATAGGTTTGAGTGAGAGGATAAATAAAATATTGTATATTCATGGTCTACTTCAAAGTTTTTCATTCCTTTCTTTGCTGTGTTAGATGAATTGTAATGAATGACACTAGCTTTGCAGCTGATAAACCTCCAAAATCTCAATAGTTAAATGCAAGAAAAATTTATTTCTTGCCTATAGAACATCCAATTGGTGGGACAGTGTCTTTTGCTATCTGTCATTATTAGTACAAGGCACACCCCAAGTGTTAGTATTCCATCAGCCATGTGGAGAGAGGTAATGGAGAAAGTTGTAAGAGGCTTCTATGGGCCAAACTGGAGAGTAACAAGTATAATTTCTACCTATATTCACTTTATCAGAGCATGGTCCTGTGGCCATAACAGTAAGGTATTCTGGGAAAGCCGATTAGATCTGTGGCATGGTGGTAGTAGAAATTAAGGTTTTGTTAATAGCTAGCATGCTTCTGTCACAATCTCTGTGTAAATTAAGAATGAAGGTCTGAGGACTCCTTAGTTGAGCTTTAGTATACAGCCTTAGTAATATCCACTGTTGTGTTGAGCCTATCTAGGGGAATAAATTGTGTGGGTAATATATGCATTCTTGCCATATTATTTTATCACTGTAGATTCTAATGTGTTCAAAACTATTGTCATTGTGAATATCATTAGTTACATTTCCTGAATGCCAACTTGCCAACAAGTATTAATCTATTTATTTTGCTAATATTATTTCAGCAATTACTGTGTCATTTTTGTTTTAGAGTGGAGAATACTTAGACACAGAAGCTGTATATTGATTTTTTTTCCCTACAAGTCTTTAGGTATTGAGTAGTTAAAAGAGACTATCATTAATATTCTTTTTGAAAGAATGAGTGTTCAAAACAGAATTTCTTACCTAGGAAATCTACCTCAGTCTTCAGTGTCCCAGACATGAATGTATGTATGATCACTTTATTTTTATAATAGAATATCATAAGATAATATAGTGTAGTATAAGTATATAAATATTAATATATGTCTGGGAGATATGCTTCTGAAGATAGAATAAATTACATCTTCTCATAAATTTGTATCTAAAAAATCTTATTTAAAATCTCAACATTATTGTTGTTTAGCTGGCCTGGGTCAGGTCATATCTGCCATCCTGGGTGTATGTGGCCGGCTCCCTACTGTAAAAAAAAAAAAAAATAGCCAGGCGTTGTGATGGGTGCCTATAGTCCCAGCTGCTTGGGAGGCTGAGACAAGAGAATCACTTAAGCCCAAGAGTTTGAGGTTGCTGTGAGCTGTGATGCCACAGCACTCTACCAAGGGTGATGTAGTGAGAATCTGTCTCAAAAAAAATAAATAAATATAAACAAAAATAAATAAATTCCAACATCATACTTTCAATATTTGGAAAACAAATGTCTTCACTTTATGTGGAACCAGAAAAAACCTGTGTATCTAAGGCAATTCTTAGTAATAGAAACAATACCAAGGGCATCAGTATACCAGACTTTAAGTTGTTCTACAAGGCCATAGTGATCAAAACAGCATGATATTGGCACAAAAATAGAGACATGGACACCGGGAACTGAATAGAAAACCATGAGATGAAGCTAACATCTTATAGCCACCTGATCTTTGACAAACTAAATAAGAACATGCACTGGGGAAAAGAATCCCTATTCAGTAAATGGGGATTTACTGGATAACCACATGTAAAAGACCGCACCTTTTGCCACTCATTAAAATTGGTTCAAGATGAATAAAATATCTAACTCTAAGGCATGAAACAATAAAAATACCTGAAGAAAGTGGGGGGAAAACACTTGAAGGTATCAGCCTGTGAAAAGACTTTATCAAAGACGACGTCAGTGGCAATTGCAACAGCAGCAAAAATAAACTAATGGGACTTAATTAAACTGAAAAGTTTCTGTACAGCTAAGGAGACAACAGCCAAAGCAAATAGCCAATCATCAAAATGGAAAAAGATATCTAAATATTATGAATCAGACAATATATTGAGAACTAGGACCTACAGAGAACTCAAATTAATCAACAAAAAAGACTCAACAATCCCTTATAAAATGGGCAGGAGAGATGAATAGAACCTTCTCCAAAGAAGATGAATAAATGAGTAACAAACCTGAAAAAATGTTCATCATCCCTAATTATCAGAGAAATGCAAATCAAAACCACTCTGAGATATAACCTAATCCCCATAAGAATGGCCCACATCTCAAAGCTCAGATACTAGCATGGATGTGGAGAGAAGGGAACGCTTTTACACTGCTGGTGGGACTACAAAGTAATACAACCTTTTTGGAAGGAAGTATGGAGAACCTTCAATGAACTCAAACTAGTCCTCCCATTTGATCCTGTAATCCCATTACTGGTCATCTACTCAGAAGAAAATCCTTTTATCATAAGAACATTTGCACTAGACTGTTTATCGCAGCTCAATTTACAATCACCAAAATGTGGGAACAACCTAAATGCCCACCAATCCAAGAACGGATTAACAAGCTGTGGTATATGTATACCATGGAATATTGTTCAGCCACTAAAAAATATGGGGACTATATATCTTTTATACTAACTTAGATGTAGGTGGAACACATTCTTTTTAGTAAAGCATCACAAGAATGGAGAAGCAAGAATCCAACGTACTCAATTTTGGTATGAGGACAATTGATGACCTAGTACACGGTGGGGGCTGGGGGAATGGGGAAGCGGACAGAGGGAAGGAGGGAGGAGGGTGCGGATTTACTGTATTTGGCACACATTTGGGGGAGGAACACATTTATTAAGAGGGACTTTGCCTGACAAATGTAATTAGAGTAACTTGATTATCTGTACCCTTACTGAATCCCAAACAATTAAAAAAAAAAAAAGAATCTTATTCTTAGGAGAGTGTGAATTATTCACAGAATTCTTTGTGTGTAATTTATCCAGCTATTCATGCAATAACTAGAAATTCACTGTTGATTTTCTCTGAACTTCACGTTCTCTCACTAAAAAAGGAAGATATTTTCCTTTTAAACCTGCTGTACACAATGAAAACAAAATTCTACACAAGTGTGCATACTCGTTGCTGGTTTATGTTAATTTAAGTTAACATAACATAATTAGGAATTCTTCTTTAATTTAGATTATCTGTAATGAGAGTTATATCTAAGATGGAATTTTCTCCTCACAGGTATAGAATTTCTATTTTATATAAAAAAATTAAATGTGAACTGGATTTGTAAAAGGATGGACAAATTAATTTCAATGTAAAAGCAGATTATTAAGGTTGACAATAAAAAATAACAAAATTATTCTTTCAGCGGGATAGATATATTGCATGATAAACTAAAGGTCCAATACAAATGATGTTCTTTGTTTATGAACAATTTTACTTAATGTAATCTGTCAAGAACATTTATGTATCTGGAAAAATTACAATACTACATAATTACAAGAGATTTCTTGAAAGATGTCTTAGTCTATGTATGTTGCTAAGAAGGAGTACCTAAGGCTGGGTAATCTGTAAAGAAAAAAGGTTTATTTGCTGCCCAGCTTTCCAGGTTGTACAAGAGCAGCGTGCCAGCACCTGCTTCTGAGGAGGGCCTCAGGAAGCTTCCACTCATGGAAGAGGAGGAAGGAGAGCTGGTATGTGCAGAGAGGGCATGGCCAGAGAGGAAGCAGAAGAGGGTAAAGGAGGGGCCAAGCTCTTTTCAGCAACTAGTTCTTTCTTGATCTAAGAGTGGGAACTTGCTCACTTGGCAAGAAGAGTGGCAGGAAGCCATTTCAAAAGGATGTTCCCCATAGCCCACATATCTCCCAGCAGGCCCCACGTCCAACACTGAGGATCAAAATTCAACATGAGTCTCAATAGGCCAGAACAAGCCATATTAAAACCATAACAAAAGAGTAGCATACATTGCTAAATTTAAATGCTTGAAAAACTTTTAAATACAATATTTTTAGATATAAAAATCTGGAGTATATCCCTTCTCCAAAACCTAGACAATAATTTAATAGTTTATGTATGTTAGTTACCAGGATATTCTAATTCTTTCTCTCCCCTTTACTATTCTACTGGTGTATAGTTGCCCCAGGGTCAGGCAGTATCAGCAGTTCTTAGTATTATGGGTGAACGTTTTTTCTCTTTTGTGCTTAACACTCACGGATTCCCTCATGGTTGTTTTGAACTGCAAATTGTTACCTTCAACCTGTTCACATTATTTTTAATAAAGCTTTTAATTCATATTCCAGAATGTGAAAAATTCACCCCACTCAAATGAATTATTTTGATAATCTAATGAAGAAAGATCTAGTGTGTGAAAGGTTTTGAATGTCACACTTAAGGTTTTTGATTTTTTTTTCTTAAAAACAAAGAAGGATATTTTGAAAAATTTTAAGCAGTTAAAGGAGACAGTTTATCATTTTATGATTTTGATAAAACTTAGTGACAAGATGTAGTTATATGGAGGAAGGAAGAGACTTAAAATGACTTCAGTATTTCTGACTTCAATATTTGGCTGTGTGGTGGAACCAAAAATCCTCAATGACATGTGGGAAAGTGCTAATACTGGGTGGAAGATGGCCCATTTGGTTTACAATGCTGAATTCATGATATCTATACGTTATTTTCAGGTGGACATTTTATGAATGCAGAAATGCTGGTTGAAATTCAGCATCAACTGAGCTTATCTCCTAAAATTCTCCCATTTTTTAAGCACAGCACTTCTGGGTTTCCTCCCACCTTTCTGCTCCTAGGCTCCTCTTCACTGACCGGGGGGTATTGCAGAGATTCTTCAGCGTCTTGAGTGCAGGATCTTTCTCTTCGCAGATCTCATTCTTACCAATGGCCTCAGCTACCATCCTGGGGGCTTGACAACTGCAGATGAGGAGAGGGAGCAGGAAAGCTTAGGGGCAGAGAAATAGGAAAGAAAATGGGACAAAGTGAAGACATAGAAGTTTCTAGTGGAAGTTTTGAAAAATCAGTTATCAATACCCTAAAATTGTATGCAGAGATCAAAAAAATAAGAACTACAAAGGAATTTTGTCGGGAAAATTAGATTTCCTTTGTCAGAACAAAGCCAGATTTCAATGTGCAGGGCTCAAGCCCAGACTGCAACGGGTAGAAGAGAAGACAAGGGGGAGAGATGACAGGATGATGGGAGCGGAGATGGTGTATGGAGATTAATCTGTAAAAGTGTTCTGCTGCTCTACTGCACAGTACGGTAACTGTGCTTAGAAAAATTCTATTATATATTTCCAAATAGTTAGAAAAGAAGATTCTGAATGACCTCATCACAAAGGAATGATAAACATAGGAGATAATGGATATGCTAAATACTCTGATTTGATCATTACAAAATATATATAAACATCACACTGTACTCTGTAAATATGTACAATTATTATGTGTCAATTAAAATAATAAATAATGATAGGGAACAAAAGAAGTTAAATTCATTTTATTTCAACATTTACATCTTTAATAAAAATCTTAAATAAAACATAAAGAAAAAATGTTCACTGGAATTCACTTTAGGCTAACAAGGTCACTTCATTTCCCAGGATTGGCTATTAAGAAGAAAAGCTTACATAGGGTGTCTTTAAATGTCTTTTTCAATTTCTTTCTCTCTCTCTCTCTTTTTTTGTTTGTTTAACATGAAAAAGAAAGCTGATGAGGGATGGGTTTTTAATAAAGCCTGTAGGTTATAATGCATTTATATCACACGTAGTCTTCTATTAAATGATATTAAAATATATATTGATATCACAAAATATGATCAAAGCTGTTCATGTCAATTGAGTTCCACAAATATATATTGATTCTCTATTGAGAGGCAATTACTATGCTAGGTAATGAGGATACAAATAAGGCTAACTAAAGTCTCAAGAACAAAGCCTTAGATTAGCTGAGCTTTTAATATAATATGGTAGGACCTAAGGTAGTGGTAGGTGCAGTGAGAATTGGGAACACTTAATCTAACCTTATGATTTAGGAAAAAGTATACTGACACCAGCCTTGAAGGGTCAATAAATGTTCGCCAGAAAAGGCAGAGGGGGCATTCAAGACAGAGTAAAATCTGAGAAAGTTATAGATATATTAGTGTATGTTACATGAAAGGCATTATAAACAGCAGTATGATTTTCTAAAGCATAATGTAGAGTTAAAAAGAGCTAAGACTGAAGAAGAAGGCAAAGGCAAGTTTATGAAAAACTTAGGATCTAAACTATATGTTGCAAATGATGGTAGTTATTAGAGATTTTAAAGCCTTGGAGCAATATGGCCAGAGTGCAGTTTTAGAAGACCATTCCTGCTTCAATGAAAGAGAAGGCAAAACTAGGGCAAAGGAATAAGGTAGGAGGTTACTATAATAACCGGGAGGTGAGGTGATAATGGCCTGATAGGGTCATATAATAAAAAGGGAAACAGCAGAACGATTCAGATGATGGAAACAGCAGCATTTGGTGATGAAACGGAGATGAAGAAGTCTAAGACTACACACTTTCTGGGGTTATTGATTTGGTGGATGGCAGTGCCATGAATTCATATAGTATAATAGGAAATGGAATAAACTTCAAGGTAGGCGAAAAGCAGGTGATGAGTTTAATTTGGACCTATTAAGTTTGGGGTGCCTGTGGAACTTTCAAGAGAATTTGTCTATTGGGTCTTCAGATCCACACATCTTAAACCTAACTGAGAAGACTGAAAATGTGAATGGAGGGGTGTACTCTACTAAATTCATTTGCCTCTCACATTCACCACTCAGATGGCCCTTTGAGTTCTTTCTTCTTTCACAATTCTGCTTCATTTTAATGGGATGTTACCTGTTTGGCAATGGTGTAGTCTAGAAGGAATGCTACTGTTTTGATTTATTCAGAGAATTGAGAACTCTTGGATAAGAACCCTATCTGTCCATAGTTTTCAATTTTTTTCTTTCTCTTTTTTTTACAGTGAATTTATTTTTTAGATTACACCACAAATTCATAGGGACTAGGTTTCAGCAGCTAAGGCTCCTTTCTGTTGGTTCTCACTAATGGAGCTTCTCTGAATAGAGCGGGCTAGGGATTCAGTGGAACCCAGCTACCTTTCTCTTTAGCTTCCTTCTTTTTTCTGATCATTTTCCTTCACATGGCTCAGTTCTTAGAGTGCTCAATATGCTCAGTACCCACATTGATCCTCTTTCCAAGAATCTTGCCCTTAACTTGTTTGTTTACAACCATGCCAACAGCATGCTGGGTGACACTGTAGACACTTGCTGTTTTGCCCTGGTGACATTTGTGTGGCATGACTTTTTGAACAGTGCCCATACCCTTGATGTCTACAACATGGCCTTTTTTATTTTTTGGAGATTTGCATGTATGTGGCTAAAGGAACAACTTTATGTTTTCTAAAAGGCCTAGAGAATATGTATCTATTCCTCTCTCCCTTAGTGTTACCATTTGGGTGAATTACTAGAATACGGTGGCTCTGGCCAAGGGTGGTTTTCACTTTCTTTTTCTCACTAATATGTTTGCTGACTTAGTCAGGTTTGAGTGGCCTTCTCCAGAAGTAGATACACTTTTCTGTGCTTCTTCTGTCATGAGGACTCTCATGCCACCTGCTACCAATAGTGTGCTTTTGGGAGAGTGCTCCCAAAGGTCAGGTAAGCTGTTTATGCGAGTTTCCTATGGCTGCTGTTACAAATTACCACAATCTTGGTGTCTTAAAGCAATAGGAATTTACTATCTTACAGCTCTGACATCAGAAGTCTGAAAACAGTTTAACTGGGCTAAAATAGAGATGTTGGCAGGTCAGCATCCTTTTTGGAGGATCTGGGGGGAGAATCATTTTCTTACCTTCTTTAGCATCCAGAAACCACCTATATTCCTTTGCTCATACCCACCTTCCCCCATCTTCAAAGTGGATCTGCTTCAGTCATTCCCATCTTCTTCTACATTTGTCTTTCTTGCCTCCCTTTTATAAAGACACTTGTGTTTATAACTGGGCTAGCTGGGGTAAACCAGGCATGCAGGATAACCTTCCCGTCTCCAGATCCTTAACAGTGCCTGCACAGTTCCTTTCAACATGTAAGGTCCCATTCATGGTTCCAAGGATTAGAAATTGGACATCTTTCCACAGTCATCATTCAGCTACCACATGTGACTATAGACTTGAGTACAACTGACTAGCTCTGGCTTGCAGTAGTACTTACACTATAAGCCTTACAGGCACTAGGCTTGTGTAAATAAGGTAATCAGCTACATTATATTTAAACATTAGAAAATTCCTTAACTAAAAACAAGCATATGAATAACATCAACAAAAAGAAATGCTATTAATTTTCTTTATACATAATTGTTTCTAATGTAAATTTCATAGCTAATCATTGTAATAGACATTTATCAGTTTTCCAAATCTCAGCATTAAATCCCCCTTCTTAATCACTCTCTGGTTTTATGTTGAGGAATTACAATCATATGTACTTTTTAGAAGGGTTGTAAATCTAGGGGCCTGCTTTCCATCCTGGAAATTAAAGAATCCAATGTTTCCTCTCCCTATCCTGGTATGTCCAGAGAGTTAGAATCTCTATGAAAGTTGGATGCTCGATCCTGTGATTGTGAAATGAGATGTTAGAGAAAATTGGCATTTACGCATACTGACTATGCCGCACCAATCCAAACTGCTTCTCTTCCCTGCTTCCTAGACCACCAGCATTGCCTCAACTTAAGCCTGTTTCCAAGGCTGCTTTCCAGCCTTCCTTTTTAATTTTGGAAGCATTCAATATCTTTCCAAAATATTAATTTCACTTAAGTTAGCCAAATCTGGTTTCTGTTACTTACAGTCAGAAAATCCTAAAAATAGTAGTGTTATATTGATATTATTGTTGCTGGGTTAAATCTACCAATCAGAATTTGATAAGAAAATTGATTTTCCACTTCAATTGATTTTATTCACTACAGTCATCTAATTTGAGTTAGGGCCTGGCAATTATGTTGGCCTTCTTATTCATGTGATGTCATTAGAAAAATCTATGGATTGAGTACAGTTAGATAGAGGGAATAAATTCTAGTATTTGACAGAAGAGAAGGGAAATTATAGTTGATAACAATTCATTGTAATTTCAAAATAATTGGGACAGGAACTATAGTGTTCCCAGTGCAAAGAAAAGACAAACATTTGAGGTAATGGATATCCCCACTACCCTGATTTGATCATTACATATTGTATATGTGTATCAAAATACCAATGTTTCCCCAAATACAACTATATCAATTAAAATTTTAAAAAGAAAATCTGTAAACATATTTACAAACCCAGAAAGGCAAAATAGTTGCCTTTTTGAAATTACGAAGGCTATTTTCACTGCTCAGTATTTTGCCTTTTCATGGAATATGCTTTGAAGTGACCCTATATAGTAATTCTTGAATTGTCTGGGAATATATTTTAGGACATTGTTAAAGCACTGGTGATCAAGGTACTACAATGTTGAGAATTTACCTCCTTTTTGTGGCTTAAATATACACTTTTCTTTAATGGAAAATCACTCAGTGAAATTGTGGAAAGAAGATTATTTATCTGAGTCATATTTTTATGAAAACTTTTTCACTTCCTTGCATTTTTAGAAGTGTTTTCTTTAAAAGGATATTCTATTAATATTTATAATTAGATATCACACAAAACAGATGCTAATTCTTATGCTATAACTTACGGGTACAATTATATAAAGAAGATTATATACTTTTTCACGCACTGTTCCCTCCAGGAGCAGAAGAACAAAGGGCATTCTTCACGAAGATGCGGTTTCTTTTTTGAGTAGAGGGAAACAATAAAAAGTGATTAAATTAACCACATTATTTTAAGTATTTTAACATTAGCACTTACTGGGGTAGGAGCTCAATAAATACTTAATTGATTTACTTTTGGTCTCTTTGACTTGGGTATCAGTTCACCTTTTTACACCATTATCTCTATCCTTATTTTGAAACAAGGTGGATTCTTCCCATTTTCAGTGTGTATGGAGGCGTAGTGCTCAGCCTTTGTGAAGGGACTGGATTTTCAAGAGTTCCTGAGGGGGATGGTGGGGAGTTTACTGAGGTCAGAGGACAAGAGGTGAGGAGATTTGTTTCCTCTTCCTAATTACCTCTTGGCCAATGCCAACATGAACTGGTGGACTATAGACTGTGTAATCCAACTCACACAACCCCTCGACAAGTTGTCCTTGAAGAGAGGAAACTGAGGCTCTAGGGAATAAATAAGTGTTTGGAAGTAACGGCCCTGGGTTCGAACATCATCAGTCCCTGTGCGTCTGAGCCCTTCTATCTCATCTCCTTCCTGGCTATGATTTCTTCGGAAATTCTACTAGAGGCCCTGAGGATGGAGAGGAGAGATCGGCAAACCCTCTGCCCGCTAACTTGCCAACTTAATCTCCTATGATAGAAAGTGTTATGAGTTCTCCTGCTTTCTTCCCTTATTAAAAAGACCAGGTTGGGAACAAGGGCTGGATAGAGGGGAGAGGGAAGGCTTAATTCTCCAAAGACGCCGCGCCGGGGAACCGCTGGGTCACGCCCACTAGCGGGTGGCAGCCTCTCGGTTCCACCCGGGATGCTGGGCTTTCCCCTCGGTCTGGCTGAAGCGCACTTCCAGCCCGAAGGCTGAGCGGGCAGCACCCGCAGTCCGGGGGACGCTCCGGGAGACGCCGGCGCCTCCCCGTGGCCTGGGCGCACGTGCCTGGGCGGGGGCCAGAGGCAGCGGCCGCGCGGTAGTAGCTGGGGCGGGTGGGAGCGGCTGGCTCCCGGCCGCGGCCGCCGCCCGCCCGCCGGCTCCGGTGGTTGGGCGGAGGAAGCGCGGGACTCCTCCTCCCCACCGTATTAACATGCACCCAGGGGCGGGTGACCAGCCCAGCCTCGCCGCCCCAGCCCGTCGCGTCCCGGCGCTCATCCTCCGCGCCAGGGGCGAGCGCTGCGCTCCGGGCGCCGCAATCCGGAGGATACGGCCTCGCCGACACCTTCGGCCCCGGGGAATCGGCAGCATCCTCAGCGCCTGCGGCAGCCGCCGCCGCGGCTCCACTCTCCAGTCCTTCTCCTCACCTCGCTGAGGGCTGGTCCCGGCCGCGGGGACACCCCTCTCGCCCTCCCTTCGAGGCTCGTGGGACCGACGGACGGACGAAGCAAGCGAGGGCCGGACTGCGGGCAGCAATAAGGTAACGCCGGGCTGCGCCGCGGTCTGGGGCTTGCGCGGCGGCGGCGGCGGCGCCGGCGCCGGGGCGCGCTGGGTGGCTCCTGCTCGCCGCCTGCCGCGCGGTCGCCGCTTAGCTTGCCCGCGGAAGGGCTGCGGGCTGGGCTCCGCTGGCCGCCAGCTCCCGCGTCCTCTCTCCCTTCCCCTACAGCCGCGCGGGGCGCACTCCTGGGCCCCCCGGGCGACCCGGGGACCGTGGGGGCAGGTGCTCCCTCTCCTGGCGGGCGGTCCTCATGGCTTCCCCACAGCCCGGGGACCTGGGGAGGAATTTCTAATTGCGACAGGGTCTCAGAAGGGGGAGGGGAGGACTACCCTGGTCCCGGGTCCCAGTCTTTTCCAACAGCCAGTTTCGCTCTCCCCACCTCCTGTCCCTGAAGCACCTTACAGGGGAGGGAGAAAGGGGCTACTCACTGCAGGGGCTTGTCTACCGGGTCCTGGGTCGTTTGCAAAAGCAAGTTGTTGCACTTGCTTTGGGGTGACATTTTGGCAAGCGTTGTGGAAAAGGACCACCTCCCCCCCCCCCCGTGTGTGTGTGTGTGAGAGAGAGAGAGAGAGAGAGAGAGAGAGAGAGAGAGAGAGAGGAGAAACAATGAATGAGAGAATGAATGTGAGAGAGAATTGAGTCCAAGTGAGAGGTCACAGGAGAGTCGCCCCCTGCCCGCGGCCTAGGACAATTCCTGGCGAATCGCGTGGCGGGCCGTGAGACCCGGTATTCAGCGAATTGAATGAGCCGGGCTGGAACTGAGACCAAACAGGGACCTCTCCTTCGGGCTGGAGAGATAACAAATTGCACTTTCATTGAGGGGCGGCTGCAGCTGCGGAAGGGACCTGCAGAAGGCTCCGCGGGGATGAAGACCTGCATTCAGGACTCGGGCTGCCGTGCTCTTCTCGGAAGGCGAGCTGTCCCCGCCTCGCCCGGTGGCCCCGGGAGGCCGTGGGAAGGGGCGGCCCGCGGCTCCGGGCCGCGCCGAGGCACAGCGCGCCGGGGTCGGAGAGGTGCTCGCGCCCGGCCGCAGGGCTCGCAGCTCACCCGCCGAGAGCGCTGCGGAATTTTCTGCGGGAGAAGGGGAGGGGGTGTGAAGGGGAAGGGGCTGGAAGCGGCAGGGCGGTGAGGACAGGGACGCTGCGGGGTGAGGTGTTACGTCTTCTGTGGATCCGGCAGACTCTCCGCTCCGCACTCCTGACACCCTGGGACTCGGCTGCGGGCTGTGGGAGGTGAACGCTCCCCGCCTCTCCCCAGACACGCGAAGTTATGGAATTACGACGACGAGAGCCGTGTAATAAAAGTAGCAATTAAAGACAGATCTTTAGCTTTGGTGGTCGTCATGAATGGCTTCGTAGAAAGAGGTGGTAGACGGACCTACGGGGTGGTTAGAGGGGCGAGGAATACCTGGAACTAGACAAGCGATTTCGGAAACCAAGGCAGCTATCCTGCGAATGGTTATTTTTTTTTTTGTCATGAAGGAGCTGTTCCAAAAGGAATAGCCCTTTGTTATTTATAGCATAATTTCAGTTCAGGAAGCGACTTTCTGTTGGCCTAAGTCATTTTGCGTACATAGCAACACTTTTTATTCCAACCTGAAGGGGAATGACATAGAGGCGAGAAATGTTTCACGTCTCCTAATTTATTGAATGCCAAAAGAATAAAGTTTTCTTTATATTTTCAAAAAGGAAATTCAAAGGCACAAAGAAAGTTTGAATTTATCTATGTGAAATTTATAGAATTAAAAAATTTAAGTTATAAAAGCTACCCACCCTTGGTTTTGAAAATTCAACCTCTGGCATGAAACAAAAATTTCATACAAATCTGGTGTCAGTGGCCCTGTTCTTAATTTCCTTTGGATGTAGTAGTTAAGTTTAAAGTTGCTGAAGTGAACTCTTGCCTTGAAATATTTCTAGTTCCAGATCTAAAATTTTGTGACTCTTTTAACTAACCTGAGAAAAATGTTACTTTGTATGGGAGAAGAAGAATGTGCTTGCAGAAGTATTTTTCAAAAATCCACATTTGTTTTATTTTTATTGTAAGAGTAATTTGCAAATAAAATATTTTATCTCAAAAATTACAGGCTATATAAATATTGGTTAATAGACACTTTAAAAAAACTGCAAAGTAATTTCTGATAAAGCTCTTTCAAACACGTGCAAGCAGTTGGCCCTTTGGGGAATAATATGCATATGAGTTTTCTCTATGGGGAATTTTAATGGTTTAGCATTTATCATTTTTCCTTCAACATAAACTTCGTTCTGCTAGGACTAACTACTTGATAAAGCATATTAGTGATTATTGAAAGCAGATGGAAACAAGACGTTCTTCCCAAAGTATTATGTATGCCGTATAGATAAATAGCCTAACATTAACTGTGGTGTTCTACTTTATAAAATCTACTTATAATCTTAAAAGCTTAGGTGTCCTAGTGAATGAAACTTGGATATAGAAGCTACTTTGAGTTAACTCTATTAGACATGTATGCCTTTATTTCATATAGCCATTTAGAATGATATTTTTACAATATAAAATTAAAAGTGTAAAGAAGGGAAGTTGTTTTACAAACTCCTCGTTTTAGAGGTCTGTAGCTAAGGAATAGTTTCAACTACAACTTAATTGACACAAATATTGTATTGTTTTGAATAGCAACTCGTTCAGAAATAAAGAATTCAGTGTTCCAATTTTGTCTTTGAATATTTCAAATTCAGAAATAATAAAGTGCTATCTGATGTGTAATTCCTCAGTGAAACCTCTATGACCAACTCAAATTCTCATTATATTACCTTTGTGGTTATTCCAACAAATTGTCCCACCCTTCATCAGAAGAGAAGCATCCAATCGAAAGACTTTTATGAAGATTTCCTCTTTTTAGGAATAGCACTTAGCTCTCTTTTCTTAAAAGGAAACAATATAATTTTAAGTGCCTTTGTTTATTTTTTCTCTTTCTTTCTTTAGGTAATTATTTCCCCCCTGTTAAGTGAATACCATTAAAATAGGAAGGCTAAAAAGACTCTTGAAAAACCTAAACACTTTTCCTTAATTCCTACTTCTCAAAGTTAAAATCTGTACATCATGTCTGTGGCATCTTGGTCTTTTTGTACATTTTTTTTTATTTTAAAGAAACATCAAAACATCTAGAAAATCTTTGTGTTATTGAAATTCTTGGAGGTTCAAAAGCACCCTATGTTTTGAGATGTCTCTTTTATTTTTAAGATCCTAAGTGCTTGTAATGCTCCATTTTCAAAGAGAGGAATAATCACAATGTACCCCCAAAAGTGATTTTCCTTTTTTATCATGGAGAATGTATAGCCTGCTTCCTGTTACTGCCTGATGAAGGTGACTTTCTCTAGATGTGTGGTCTATTAGGAATTGCCAAAGATGCTGCTATAAATGTCTAAAACGTTCTACTATCACAAAGGAGGATTTAGAAACAGTCTTCACTTTAATTGCTAAGATACCCATGAGAAACTTTAAGATACCAGGTATGAGTTTCTTTTCTTCTAACGCATACTTATTTGGCTTCTACAATACTGTGTGCTGTATATTTGTTATTTCTTTCTCTGTAGTCCTGCAATACCCAAACCTACAGAGCAAAACATGTGGTTGGGAATAAGAGAAAATGGCCTGTGAATGAATGTAAGGCGGTTAGACAGGTGAATGAATGACGTCCCTTTGAGGTCTTCTGCCCTTTAGTCCGATTGCACACAGGTTGATACTGCGTAGGAAATGTGTTGACCTAATAATTTTGGGTCCTTCATTCTAGTAAATGGTAGAGGCCAGATAACCGTGAATTAGAAACTAAGATATTTTCATCCTTTATTGACTTACCTGGTTGATGTTTATTGTTTCCCCTTCCTGCAGGAGTTAATACATACTGATGACAAGTGACAACCCCCTTAGGAAAACCAGTTTGTGCACAGGAAGCCTTCTGGATGTATATCCTTGCATTTTGCTAAGATCCTGGAAATTTTTCCTTAGGTAGAGGAGAACCGGCCTGACTGGGTAGGATCCCCCCATTTGGTATTTATTTGTGAACTGCACAGCCATGCTCTTTGCATACTATGCAAATGTGACCCCCATTCTCCTCCCTTTTCCTAGGATTTGCCAGAAACTAAACTTTTTAGTTCATTTTCAGATCGCTTATCATGGTTTGCCCATCTGTTGTCATGGACAATTTCTTGACCTCCTCTCAGTGTTTTTGTGTCGAATTCGCAAGCAGCAACACAAAAGCAAGGCATAAAGTGTGTGGTTTAGAGCTGCCTGATCTCAGCTAGGTTTTCTTAGTATTCAGCAGAGCGATGATAGTCTCATGGAGACCATGGCCAAGCAATTGGAAGAGGAGGTTTTATGCTGTGGTGTGCCATCTCCCTAGCTTTGCTGGGATCTGAATCCCTGCACCAGGAGGCTTCAGAGGCCTTTAAATGGTGGTTTGTGGGAAGGTCTCTCTGGGCACATTTCCAGCTCTGCCACTTTACTCCAGGTGACATGGTTTTGGCTAATTTGGAAGCATCTGCTAGAGTAACTTGCCTTTAATTCTACTACCAGAGGATGTGATAGGAGGACTGGCATTAACCCTCACTCTAACCTCCTGATTAGACCCTTTCCCTAGAGACCCTTTCCCTCTGGGATTTGAGTTCAGTCAGAACTCAGGTGGAGTCTATTTCTGGACTAGAATTTTCCCTGCTAGATATCAGTGAGATTTCTTTATAAAACACATGCTGCCGTTTCAGGGGAAAATGGCATTTTGATCTTGTCTCAGACTTTGCAAACAAGTATTCTTTGATATGATTCATCAAACTATACTAGCAGAAAGGCAAGGCACCCTCACTTCTTTCAAAGCTATTTTCCTGTAGACATTAACCCCAAAGGTAAAGTCACCTTTTTCTTTTTTGAAATAAGGGTGCACTTCCCTTTAGAGCATGGGAGGGACAGCAGGGGACTCTCCAAGCAGTAGCACCTGGGGATGTTAGTCTTGTGACCCTGCCTAGAGAGTTCAGATAAGACTCCCTCCGTTCTACAGAGTCTGTGAAGCAGCATGAGAAGTCTTTCTCTTTTCCCTTGGAACACTGTTTCTTACCTTATTTCTTCTTTCTTAGACCTCAGCGGAAAAGTCATTTAATCAGTGAAGCTGTCCAGATGAATGCTATTTGGTTGCTTTATGCTTTTTTTCATGGTCTTTTTACAGTGAATAATGACGTATTGACTTGTGAGTGTCCAGGTGATTGCCTTCCCCACTGAACTGTGCATTCCATGAGAGCAAGAACTAAATGTAGCATGTTTGCCTAGTATCACCAATGCCTAGCACAGCACCTGTGGTCAGTAAATAAGTAATCAATAAACATTTATTGAGTGAACGAATGAATGAACAAGTGAATGAATGCAGATTCATCTTCTACCTGTGTAAAGGCCATAACTCTGAGGGTGACATGGCTTCTGCATGGCTCCCTCACAGTTTCAAAATCGGTGTTCTTCGCTCAAATTGATAATACCTGGCTGGGCATGGTGGCTCAAGCCTGTAATACTAACACTCTAGGAGGTTGAGGTGAGTGAATTGCTTGAGCTCAAGAGTTCAACACCAGACTAAGCAGGACCAACATCCCATCTCTACTCAAAATAGAAAAACTAATGCAGTGTTGTGGCAGGAGCTTTTAATCCCAGCTACTGGGGAGGCTGAGACAAGAGGATTGTTCAAGCCCAAGAGTGTTAGGTTACTGTGAGCTACGATGCCATGGGCAATCTACTCAGGGTGACAGTATAAGACCCTATCACAAAACAAAACAAAACAACAACAACAACAACAAAACAAATTGATAATACCTTATAAACTCAATGTAGATCCTAGTATGGCCAAAATGTAATAGATTAGGTTGTGCTCTATTTCCCGCCTAGGACAGGTGCTGTCTGCTGGTGAACAGAGAGAAGGTTCTGAAATGAAATTAAGGGTGGGTGGGGCTTTTTTTTTTTTAAATCCTCTTGTTTCTTCCTCTTTTTCCTCTTCCTTACTCAGAATAAACATATTCATAGATTAATCCCCTCACCCAGACTTCCTCAAACTACCGCCCACCTAGGACATTTATCCGTCCCCCTGGGTGTTTTTGCCACTGCCTATCCTGCTTAGCAGCCAACTTGTCCTGGGACCCGCAGTCAGGCCCTCCTATGGTCTGAGGGACAGTGAACTGGCCCCCTGTTTAAAAAGTTTGAGGACCCCTGTACTTTCAAGACTCAGCATGATGTTTTCCTGCCCTTCACTTTGTAGATTGGGCCCTCAGTTCTGTGCCCCCACCGACTGTGATGCTTACTTGTATTCTAGTTTTATATTTCGTGTTGTTTGAGTGCCTGTCAACTTCTAGGAAACCAGAGGCTCACAGGGATAATGGACACAATTGCTCCTGTAGGGTTTGCATAGGGATGGAAGCCAAATTTATTAAGGGCTGAAAGAATAGATCAGATCCTAAAGATGAGGAGTGAATGTCATGGGAGGGAGAGAAGAGGCTACAAGGAACTTTCTTGCGTGAGGCTGATTTTTGTGGGTATTTAGTTGGAACCTCTGTGGGCTGACCTCATTCATAGCAGAGACTGTGATGTGAATCCATGACCTTCTGGGTATTTTCATGAGTTTTTTATAGTAGTTTCTGGCCAATGATGTGGTGTTTTCTCTTCTACTCTATGCTTCTGAGATACACAGATGGTATCCTAGGCAGGGCAGCTTTGGGGACATGCTGGCCTGCCACCTGGCACCCTGCTACCTGGCACCCTTCTGTGAATGCCCATCTACCTTTTCGCCTTGAATACCCCATGTGAGGAAAGGTGAAACTCAATATGGACATGGCTCATGTTTTTATAAACTATGCTGTGTAATAATTTCTCTAGATTTCCATGTTTTTTAATGGATAATTTAAAATATTCTGGTTTGATGATAAGAATCTTGAGGAATCTGGGCTCGGCGCTCGTAGCACAGTGGTTGCAGTGCTCGGCACAGGCATCCAGGGTGGTGGGTTTGAGCCTGGCCTGGGCCAGCTAGACAACAATGACAAATGCAACAACAACAACAACAACAACGAAATAGACGGGTGTTATGGCGGACATCTGTAGTCCCAGCTACTTGGAGGCTGAGGCAAGAGAATCACTTGCCCAGGAGTTGGAGGTTGCTGTGAGCTGTGAAGCCACAGCACTCTACCGAGGGTGACATAGTGAGACTCTGTTTCAAAAAATAAAAAATAAAAAAAAGAATCCTGAGGCATGTAGATGATAGATATTTGGCATGTGTGTAGCCTTTCCAAGTAGGGAAAAACAAAAAAATTATAATATCTCTCTCCTGGGATGCTCATTACTGTGGAGAATACAGAAATGCAAGACATAGTTCATATCCTTGGCCAGCTTAAAATGTAATGAATAAGATTAAGACATAAGGAATTATTATTAATTATGTGTTGCAGAATAAAATTAAGTGTCCATTTATATTTCTGGATACATGATGGCTCAAAAAAAGAAAAAAAGAAAAAGAAAAAAGTGGGATCAAACTTCTTCCTAAAGAGTAAGATCTGAAACTGGATCTTCATGGTTGGTAAGAATTACATCAGAGGAGGAGGGGGATGACTTTCAAATACATAAAACATTTGCAAAGACATGGAGATACCAGTGAACCTGTTCCTGGTCTGGGAAGTGGTCCTCTGCGCCAGCTCTTGCAATTAAAAACTCGAAGACTAATTTGATTGAGAGGGTTTTAATGGCTGGACAAGAATGTTTAGCTTTGATAGCAGCCACTGAAGTATACTGAATAGGCAGTGAGATGAAGAAATGGCCTCTTAGACCCATAGAAGCAGATGATCCCAGTATCAGACTGGGACAGAGAGAAGCCTCAGAAGGCTGTGGCACTAATACATTGTTAAAAAGCAGATCCCAAAAAGTAGAAATGGGGGCAAATATTTTGAAAATTTTTCAAGTAACATTTAATTCTTTCTCTATTTTAGTCTGTACACACACTCTTTTTGATCCTTTATTATTAATTAAAAATTATTATGAAATATATCCATGACAGCAGAAATTTAAATAATATTATAATAAACATCTCTGTATCCTCCACTCAGATGCTGACATAAATCATTGTACATAGTATTGATACTTCAGCATATTGTCTCTCCAAGCATACCTTTTTCCCTTGCAGGGACCCTGCACACAGAATTTTGTGTTCCTCATTCCTCACATTTCCTTATTCTTTGTTATGTATGTATACTTAAGCGATATTGTCATGTTTTGTTTTCAGCTTATTTATAAACAATAACAATGCCCTTTGTATTCTTCTTTACCCTGCTTTAACTGTTCAGTATTTTGTTGATGTATGCATTCTGTTTATTCATTTTTACTGATATATGGCATTCCGTTGTATAACTATATTAGGATGAACATATCCGTCTTCCATTGATGCACATTTAAGCTGTTTCCAAATAAGGCTGCTGTAAACATTCATATGTATTATCTCCTTGTGCTACAAAAGAGATTTTCCTTAGGGTATCTCCTTAGGTGTGCATCTACAGGAAAATGGTATTTACACATTCATACTTAGCAGATAAGCAAATGACCAGAAATGGTTGTCCATATTTAATTTCCCACTGGCAGTTTCTAAGAGTGCCACACCCTTGCTGACACAGGTAATAGATTTTATTTTTGTCAATCTTATTTATGAATGCTAGATGATATCTCATTGTAGTTTAAATTTGTTGTTCCCTGGCTGTTAGTAAAGTTCATCTTTTTTTCCACATCTGTTTTCTGTGGATTGCTTATTCATACACATTTCCCACTCTCTCATTGTTTTTTTTTTTTAAACTCATTTTTCAAAAAGTTATTTATATATTCTGGGTATTAGAGCTTTTTACTGTGATATACATTTTGATAATCTTCACCCAAATGGTGGTTTGTGTTTTCATTTTGTGATGTTTGTGAGTGAAAAGGTTATGTTTAAATTTTAAAATAAAAGCATTTTTAATTCTTCTCTTTATAGTATAGATATCTTGTTTAAGAAATCTCGTCCAATTTTGGAGTGATAATATTTCGTTACTCAGGACCTTTGTATCCATGGTTATTTTATAAAGCTTTTGATTATATTCCCAGTTTGGCCAAAATACATATCTCTTGTTGGTTTTCATTTCTTCCTCATTAAGTCAGAGTTTGCAGTGGTTGTGTACCGTATGAGCTCTGCTGCTGCTGCTCAACTTAAAGACTTTTTCATTTTATGCCTGGAATACACAGAAACCTCTTAATGGGACTTCTTGCCTCCTGGTCTCCTTTTTCTGATTCAGCTTGCATCAAAATTTCCTTTTCCAAAGAGTGGCTAAAGTTCTATTGAGATTCCTCAAACTCTGTCCTGGAGACCCCCATGAAAGCCGCAGTCACATTCACTTTTATGCCCCAGACTGAGAACATGCCTAGAAGGTGGGGTTGGCCTTCAGATGTGTTAGTGTGACAAGTTCATGAAGGCACAACTGCACATCACTGCAGCCCCCTTTCCTACGTCAGTAATCTCTCACATCAAACTTCCACACCTGCTTGTCATTCTGGGCTGTGCCAGCCATTCTGTTCCTCTGTTTCTTTGCTCTTCGTGTATTTAAACTCTCTCTGCCTGATGAATTGTTAACAATGGCTTCTTGTAGCATCTAGGACAAGGGGAGTCAAGGGTTTTCTTTACTTTCATGTCCTTCTGTTGAGTTTGATTATTTTACCATGAGCAAGGATTTCCCTTAAAATAATTGTTTTAAAAGCTTCTCTATCCTTCAAGGCCGAACCAAATCTCACATCTTCCATGATGCATTTTACGGCTACTTAGTTGAAGATAAACTCTCCTCTGAATCTCAGTTGCATTTAATCTGGTTCATTTACTTTATGACTTATATTTTAAACATTTTATGTGGATACTCTGAGATTTTAGGCTTTTGTAAGTGATGGATTAGCTTACATGTTTTCGCATCTCTCACAGGCCTGAGCCCATGAGTGGTTTTTCAATGGGTAGCAGCTGCTTTCTTGATGATTGGTAATTAGTTATTAGAGATGGCATAGGCTGAGTAGAGATTTGGAATGTGAGGATATTGGGAATAGTGACATTACTAGAACATGTAAGGTTTTGGAATTGGAAGCTTATTTGTAATAATTGAGCTATATTTTGGCTGTATTGATTTTTGAGATGATATTAGACATAGTTCATAAACAACTTAGAAAATGTTAAACCTGAATTTATGAAATGATAAAATTTGAAGCATTGATTAGGGAGCTCCTTGCTGAGAAATGGTCAAGAGATTCATAATATTAGCAGTTGTTTCTTCATTCCAGATGGGAAATTGGTATCTCCCCCTGCACCCGATCCCGATCATACTATCCTGATTCCTCTAACCAGCTAGTCGACTTTGGGAAAGTTAATTTTACTGAGCCCAGTTTTTTCTTCTGAAAAGTGAGGATAATTAAACTTCATATCAAAGTTTTTGAAAGGATTAAGTGAACGAACCTGTATAAAATGTCTAGTTTAAAGCTGGATGCATGGTGAGCAATTAATAAATGCTGTTATGAACAGTGGTGTCTAAGAACCAACCTGCCAGACATCTTTTTACATCAAAGTAGTAGCAAGTAAAAGAATTTAAAAATTACTTCTCTAGTCATAAAATATTTTTCTTCACTGACTGAAAATCCGTAAGGCATATTACATCATGTTCCTTTAATTATCTGATGGCAGCAGCAGCAAATGGATGAACAGATTTAGTAATCGGTATTTTTTTTTATTATTAAATCATAGCTGTGTACATTAATGCAGTCATTGGGTGCAATGTGCTGGTTTTATATACAATTTGAAATATTTTCATCAAACTGGGTAACATAGTCTTCATGGCATTTTCTTAGTTATTATGTTAAGACATTTATATTCTACATTTAGTAAGCTTCACATTATTTATTGAGCGCCCTGGTCTTTGTACTCATGCAGGACACAGCTTTCAAATTGTCTACAGGCTCAATGTGCTGCCTGTCTAGGGAACAGAGGCTCGTAGAACCCACAGGCCAACCCTGTCTGAAATGGTCCCCTATGCCATGAAGAGAGTACAAAAGAAATCAAAGTCATGAATTTCTCCCCAAGGAAGAATTAATTCTGTTGATGAGAAGACAGTCTCATGAAACATTTCAGCAACATTCAAAATATAACTTTTAAGTTACTCTGCTCAGAAATTATATCTCTTCAAGTGAGATGAGAGATGGCAAAAAATGGAGAGGCTATGCAGAGAGAGGCGGGTATGCCCTGATCCCCACAGGGGAGCAGCTCCCTGATGGTAATGGGGTGACGGTGGCATCTAAGTTAGCTGCACACGGGCAGGTGGCGCGCACCTGTCTTCTGGCTGCATTCACCTTCTCTGCCATGTGGGGCTCATCTTTTGCCTCCATCATTTGTGTTCAGCCAGCTCAGTTTCTTTTCCTTAGGAAAAGGGCTCGGCATCTCAAAACATTTCAAAACAGAATGAGAACACTTTACTGAAGGATTGGGTGGGAAGATCTCATTGTTTTTTTCACTAGGGGAAACATTTCTGGGCAGTTATATCTCAATTATTTGGGTTTTGTATTTTTCTTTATCTGTCATAGTAACACAGTACTTCAAATATTTTTAAAACCTTGCAGAATAAAACAAAATTATTTTTGCATGTCTTCTGTATTTTTTCAGGGATCCCACTTGGCTAGAAATGTTGGCATATATAAAGTGGCTTGAATTGGTCCAGAGAGAGCTGATGAACACACATTTAATGTGGTTTAGATATTGGCAATATCAATTTCCAATAGGGTGTGTTCCAAAGGTGTATTTATAAGCTGAGTATTTTTTGACACTGAGCAGCATTTCCCCATGGAAATTGTGCTATATAGCATGGGTGGCTGGCTTCTAACTTAACTGTTTCTGGAGTCTTTCTGACTCATGTTCTATACACCAAATAGTATTTCTTGAATGAAATCCATAAATATAGGACCCTGTATCAATGAAAAGGGTAAGTTCTAAGTTGTGACCAGAAACATACTTTATCCCCTCTGCCAAAAGGATCCGGAACTCCCAGGCTGTGTCAGTGGTTGGCTTGGACCATGTAGAGGCCCCAGCAGCTCCCAATGCACAGGTGGGATTCAGAGCCAGACCCAGGGGAGGGGTGTGGACATGAACAGAGTTTACTCATGGGCACCAATACTTTTAATAGCTACATTTATATAAATTTCTCTTTATTTGAGTACTTGAATAGAGGAAGTATAGTTAAGCTGTCATTACGTTCTTTGTTGGGAACCAAGATAGGTACAATATATGTAGGTTATTTATAAGTCAGATTTCAGTTAAGTTAGACATTTCAGGCAGAATTATATTCTTTAAATTTAGGAAATGTTTGCCTTTTTTTTTTTTATTCTATGTATTTCACATTCTGAATATCCTGAGTCTTAGTTGGTGGCCATTATTAATTTATTCTTTCATTTGCTTATTCTTCCAATCAAAAATGATTTATTGAGTAATTATGATGGGCCAATCTCTATTCTAGATGCTTTTATTTCAGCCCTGATGAAGAACAACAACCAAAGACTACAGGCATGCCCTTATGGAGCCAGGGAGCCTGCATTCCAGTGGGAGGAATCCACGAACAATAAGCATAGTCTACTTCTTTTAGAAAGAAATAACTCCTATTTTTTTTTTTTTAAGAAGTAGATTAGGGGAGCTTGGTGTACATAATGCTTCCTTAGATTTCTGGTATATAAGGAAGTGAACTTTATTTTCATTTTAAATTGAGACCTTCACTAGAAATGTTCTAGCTTTAGGATTTGAAAGGCGCTCCTAAGAGGTGTGAGGTTACTTTTTCTGCTTTGTCGTTCTTTGGTCCTTTCTGTTTAACAGTAGTTTGTACACTCCTGAGATAGAAGATCATCCTGCTCATTGCACTGTGGCAGCTTATTTCTGTTTTTAATCTCCCACTAGATTATGGCCGAGAGCATACGGAATATTTCCTACAAATTTATATTTTGTAATAATGTCACTAGCAGTAATAACGGCTATATTGTATTGAGTGCTTACTATGCACTGAGCACGGTGTGTGAGTGTAGAAAGTGAAACCATGTTTGATGGAATATGGTCTCAGACCACAGAACACCATAGGTGGAGCTGATAATGAAACCAAGGTCTGTGGGGGCTTGGCTCTGTATTCTCAGGTACCTAACCTAGTGTCTGACAATTGATTGGCATCCAAGACATGTAGAGCAAAATGGAAATCAAATAACTGTTGAATCGCAAAACTGATAACTGTCAGAAGTGTGTACCCAGCAGCCTTCAAACTGCACTCTTCTCTTGTTTTACTCACTTCACAACCCAGCTGGCCCCGAGGTGGTTATTTGGAAATTCTTGAAGGGTCACTTCCCTTGTTTTTCCTCAGTTCTTCCGATTATTTCCATACATCTCACATATGGAGAATGAGATTGAAAGAAATTACTTCTGCTAAAATCACAATCCTTTAGTCTGAAGGTAAAGACGCTTTGTTCTATAATGTCTGTGGCATTACAGAATCTCCATAGATCCCTTTTTTTAAAAGTTTTGTCTTGATTTTTACTAGTGCCTGCTTCAGTGGGTTCTTCCAGGGTTCAGGCTATTTTGATGACTTTGAGAACAAAGAGAATAAATAGATTGTGTTTGGCTTACCTCTCTCTTCCCACCTGCCTCTTCCCACTTGTCAGAGAAATTTTGCATGACAGAGGTGAATCTCTGTGGGGCCTTCTCAGAGTGTGACCATCTGCTCATCCTGGAGAAGATCACTCTCTTCTTTCCAGGAAAGGATCTGTCCTTGCAAGAGAAACTTCAGCTCCCAGCTTCCCATTGAGTAATCTATTTGAAAGGATAACTGAGCAGATACCTCAAAGACAAAGAAGCACAAACGCAGATGAGGTCTGCAGTAAGGACACACTTAAAGACCACAGTGAACCACCTGCCACATTTCTGGTAAGGTTCAGATAAGGATTTTACTGTTAAGTTGTAGCGTAAAACTCTTTGCAGTTCAGCCTGAGGGAATTAAAACCTTCAGACTGTTTAAACAGATATTGGTAAACAACATGGTTTTACCCTTAACTCAAGAGCAAGATAATTCAACTGGCCTGTATAACATTAGAGTGCTTTAGAGTGCTGCTATAGTTTTTTATCAAATTTAATTGTTTAAGGAAAAGACAGTTTGGATATGTAAGCATCCCTGTTTCAAATAAATATTGGTAGAGGATTTTTGGCTCATGTAAATTAATAGAAACCAAAATGAAGATGAATATATAAAAAACTGATTAAATACTGAGTGTCTTTTATAATGTCCTTGCTGCCATTGTAGTGTCACAGATGACACATTTTATCATCTAAGTGAAATGTGTTAAATTTTTCTTCTCACATTTCTATTTGTGTAAGTTATTTCTAGTGCTTTCATTTTGTTCTGAATTGCCTTATATTCCCAACCCAAAATAAATCTAAATGTTTAATGACTTAAGACATAGGTTATAGTGAGTCTAGTAAAAGAATATGCTAACAGTGTAGGTAGTCCCCACGTTACAAACGAGATCTGTTCTGTAGGTTTGTTCTTAAGTTGAATTTGTACATAAATTGGAGCAGGTACATTTACCTGTTACTTGTAATAGCCCGTTTGTAATTGTTAATCAGATTACATTTACCTGTTACTTGTAATAGCCTCCATTCATAGGCATTAATCAGATGTCAGGCAAGGTTTGTTAACTTGGGAACTTCCTGCATTGCATTAATTTGTTGAGGATAGGAAAAAGATTGCCAAAGGCTGAGCCATTATTCAATCCATATATATCCTACGCTGAAACCAATTTCAATTTATTAATATTGGATATATTCTTAAAATTAGTTTGTGTATCCATGTATTAAATGTACGTGAGTCAAAATATTCTATGAGAAATTCTGCAACTGAAGTTGAGTAGCACACATCACAGGCAGGTAAGATGGAATGATAACTGATCTTTTCTAAGATACGTTGTTCCATTTTACAACAGAATTTTGTCCCCTCCCTATTCCTGGCTCCTTTTCACATGATTGGTTCCTTCTCCTTCATGCCTCTCTGGATCATCATCTGTACTGGAGTTCAGCCTGTTCCCATCCTTCTTTTCCTTAGCACCCTGATTAGCAGAGAGCTTCTTGACAGATATTTGTAAAGTATCGGTTCTGGACAAATGTTTGTTTAACAAATGGATGTTTAGTATCAAAGCTCCATGATTTAAATTTCTTACTTATATTAAGAATGTTTTGACTTAGGCATGTTTTAACTTAAAGCTTTAATTATTTGTTGAGGAAGTTGGATATGAAGCTTTGGTTTGAAGTCTGAGTTCTAGGAATATGTCAGCTCTTAGTAAGTGCTTAGCATTGGCCAGTAGAAATGGCATCATCCCCTCATCAGTGAACTCATGGGCAGGTAAGTGAGAAAGAAGGCCAGGGCAGGCTTCAAACCAGGCTTTAACTCTGCTAAGAGTTTAACAGACTTTGAAGAGCAGGCTCAGCCAGCTCAGTATGGCAGCAGGCGGGTTTCTCAGAGGTGGGGATCAGAGATGTCCAAGGACGTCAGGGTGAGAAGGAAGCAGGCATTAGACTTTATTTTATTCTATTTGTCTGTTTATTTATTTATTTACTTTTTATTTTGGGGAATTCACTGAGGGTACGAAGAATAAGGTTGCACTGATTGCGGTTGTTAGGTAAAGTCCGTCTTGTAATTGTGTCCTGCCCCCAAGACGGGTGCCATGCACTGTGAACCCCCGGTCAGTTTGCTGGAAGCTGCTCCTTGTCCCAGCACGATACTGCTGACAGAGCCTGTGCCATGTCATGTGCTGTCTCTCAGAGTTTTAGTTTACCCATGTGTCAATTGGGAGGGTCAACCAGGTGATTTTTGAGGTTGCTTTGAAATACTAATATTCTTTGAACTCTAATTTCATGTAAGAGAGGTGTTCCAATCTGAAGTAAATGCTGGAGTGTTACCTTCACAGACTTTATGACTGTAATGGTGAGCAGAAATTAAACATTGAATTTAACAAAACTTTCCAGAATTTAAACTTGGAAACCCTTGGAAGTCAGTGAAGGAAGCTTGAGTGGTTTGTATGAAGGAGTCGGGGAGCAGATGGAACCAGTGGAGCTGCAGGTGGGCTGTGGGATAGGCTCTTGAGGAAGGTGGTGGCTGAAAGTGAAGGGAGAAATGAATTTGGAGAATTGGGAGGGGATGGGGGCAGGGCTACGTGATCTTGCACTAGGAGTGTGTGAGAATTTAAACGGTTGCTTTCCATGAAAACTGTGGGCACTTTTCAAATACTTTTTTAGTGTTTAAGGAGGGTTTGTGGAAGTTTTCTATGCCACATGCTAGGTAAAAATTCTGCAATAAAATCTACATTATTCTTCAAAATTTCTGGGGGTTTTTGGTCATCTGTCAGCAGTCAGAGTCATGTGTCAAGTATTCTGATCAATATACAGTAGAACCTCTGTAAGTTGACCACCCAAGGGACTGTAACAAACTGGTCAACATACAAAGATGGTCAACATCAAGAACTAGGTCTTCTGTAGTGATACATACATGAGGTGCATGTCCAGTCTATGAAACTTAGGTCAACTTAAGGAGGTGGTCAATGTAGGGAGGTGGTCAGCCTTGGAGTTCTACTGTATGTGTGTGTGAATCCCCAGGCCTGGTGATATTGCACATATACTTATACCGCCAGATTTTGTTTCCATGCTGGTCCCAATTCATTCTTTTATTTATTCACACACACATACAGTAGAACTCCGAGGATCATAGATTGAAACATGATATAGCCAAAATGATTTTCTAATGAATTAAAATAACGTACAACCTATCAGATGATAACATCAGTCTAGTACTACAAAAATACTGATTCTTATTTGCAATGTACAATAGTTGATACTAGGTTACAAAAGTACTAGGTCATGGAGGGACCAGCATGGAAACAAAATCTGGTGATGTAAGTATATGTGCAATATTGCCACCTTCTGTGGAAGCCCTCAAATTTTTCTGATGTGGACAGTCCCTTATTTGATGACAAAATTAGCCCTAGTAAAAAGAATAAATACCCTTTGTATATTATTTCCTGATTCTTTACCTTAACATAACCTCCAACTCTATTAAGTGGTCAACTTCAAAGATTGTACGAAGCAAGTAGAAATACAATATCAGCGTATGATCTTCTAAAACTGGTATAGAGATGGTTAAACAAAACCAAGACCACATCGGCATAATGTACAGGTGGCCTTGTGTATCTATGAGTTCCACGTCCATGGATTCAACCAACTGCAGATGGAGAACATTCAGGAAGAAAACAAGTGCATCTGTTCTGGACACGTACAGAATTTTTTTTCCTTGTTGTTATTCTCAAAACAATATAATATAACCACCATTTACATAGCATTTGCATTGTATTTGGTATTATAAGTAATCTAGAGATGATGAAAGTTTATGGGAGGATGTGTGTAGATTACAGGCAAATACTACATCATTTTATATCAGAGACTTGAGAACCCTCAGATTTTGTCATCTACAGGAGGTCCTGGAAGCAACCCTTTCTGGATATTGAGAGACAATTTTATTAGTTATAAATATGATCAGTTATTTAGTAATTCTGAAAAACATGAAAGAGGTCTGAAACAGCATCCCTGCACCCAGGGGTTTCACTTGGCCAGGACATTGTGAGACATTTGTTTATTTTCCTTATCTCTAAAGTCTTATTAAAAATCTTTGTCAATGTTTCAGTCGATATTCTTCATAAAATTTCAGAAATGAATCTTCTGACCTGTTCCTAGAGCACTGTTCTTCCTCAGTAACTTTATTAGATTTTCCTCTTGGCTGCTTTATCGTTGTTTTGGAAAAATTGTTTTTCTTCTAAGTCCTGACAGCGTAGATAAAGAAAACCAAAATCTTCCTCGCATTGTTAGAAATTTCTTCTTTGTTTCCCCAAAATAAATTAAGCCTTCTAGGACAGTTTAGGAGTAATCGATGACATTACCCATATACTTTATAAAGGATATTGATTGAATCTAGCTTAGCAGGAGCTGTAAAGTATTTTAGATAAACATAATCACTATTAGACCCATTGAAGGATATGTTACGTAAACTCCTAGGTTTCAAGAGAGAAGTTGGCTCACCTTCAGAAAGATGTCTTGCTGACTCCAAGGACGGACATACGTCTCAACACCTAACTTGAACTCCACATGCATCAGTAACTCAGAACTTCATCTATATGTTGAATCATGCAGGGAACTTTAAAATGTTCTGGCCCCATCCTAGACCATCTCATTCTTCATTTCTAAGGTGGGGTCAGGTTTGAGTACAGTTGTCAAAGCTTGTCCTTTGATTGTAGTGTCTATTTAAAGATAAGAGCTAATGACCAAAGCGGTTCTCAAAGTACGGTTTCTGGAATGGCCGCATCACACCACCTAGCAACTTGTTAGAAATATGTATTCTCAGGCCCTAGTGCAAACTTAATCGGGAACTGTAAGGGTGGGACCCAGAAATCAGCGGTTTTGTTTTATTTAATTTATTTATTTAGACACAGAATCTCATGCTCTTGCTCAGGCTAGAGTGCTGTGGCATCAGCATAGCTTATAATAACTCCTGGGCTCAAGTAATCTTCCTACCTCAGCCTCCCGAGAAGCTGGGACTACAGGTGCCCACCCAGTACTTGGCAAGTTTTCTAGAGATGGAATCTCACTCTTGCTCAGGCTTGTCTGAGCTCCAGAGCTCAGGTGATCCACCTGCTTTGGCCAAGAATCAGTGTTTTAACAAACCTGCAGGCAGTTGCTGTGTGTACTGAAGTTTCAGAACTAGATTCCTGCCTCCCGCCAAGTACCTATATGTCTCTGCCTGCAGATCCCAGGCAGTCCTGCTTGGAAATTGGCTCTTTTCCTGAGACAACAAAAGCATAAAAGATCTCTGCTTAAAGCAAGGGATCATTGCTAGTATTGATATCTCCCTAGCATGGGCACGTTTGCTTTCCAGATTGCTTCCCTGGGAACTGTCCACCCTTCCCTACTTTCAGAACTGTTTCCCTGACCTTCTGAGGTTCCCCCTACTATAAAGATCATCTTCTATCTTTTGAGTTTCTCCGCCGATTGTTCTGGCCACTTTTCCTGTGGTTGTTAATCATTTGACTTGTCTAATTCGTTACACCTGCTCAGGTTTGTGCCCCCTGAGCCCTCCTTGGCTCCTGTGCCTTCACAGGCCGTCCTTCGCTTTCCTGTTCTCGCTCAGTGCCTGTATTAGTGACATGCTGGTCACCTGGCCCTGAGTGCTTTGTAGTTTAATCTTTTTGTGTATTGGGAGAGGAAAGTGAAAGAAAGAATTCAGAAGATGGGCAGCTTTCATCTCCAGAATTGCAATTTTGCAGAGTGGTTTCATTGCTGTGATTAAAGAGTTATGAGTTTGTAGAACATCTGGAGCAATTGCATTCGGATATACCCACATTCTTTCCGAAGTTAAATGATAGATGCCGCTAAATCATGGCAATTTTACATCAGTGCCCTCCCCCCCCACGCTGTTGTGAAACTGAGGTCTGAGTGGATGCTGCTGCCTCTTGTGACCATTTCAGCTATTTCGGTTTCCCTCTTTTCCACCTTGTATATTGCTTTCTAGGACTCTGGGAAATGTCTTTTCTAACTGCCATTCTTTTTCTTTTCATTTTGCCACAATATATTCCCATTGTTCAACTTTGTGCCAGTGTTTTTATGTGACTATATTTTCTATTTCAGGAACATTATCCTCGCAGTTGCTGAAGTCGGAAACTTGAGGGGCAGCGTCCACTTTCCCTTCCTCACCTCCACACGTCCGATTTTACTGACTGCCTCCCTTTCTCTCAGATAAACTTCCCTTCCACGATCTAGAAATCTCTAGTCTACCTGAAACTTACCACCATCTCTTTTCTTTGTAAACCTAATAACCTCTTTACTGCTCATTTTATGTTCATTTTCTTCCTCCTCTAAACTAGTTTCTGAAGTTACAGTAGATAAATCACTTTGAAATGTTTTTGTTTAACCAGGTTGCCAAATTAAATCCTTTCATTCCTAGCCCCCTGTGACTTATCAGTTGAAGTTTCAAGCTTTTAGTGTGACATCTAAAGTCTCTTGTGATCTGGTCAAGTGCAATTTTCCAACCTGAATTCTTAACACTCCTCTACATCTATAGCTTTATGCTGCAGGCCACCTTGTTTGCTGTCTCCTAAATAACATGGTGTTACAATGATGTTTTTCTCAATGTCTTGCCACTGTTGTGTCTCTCCTTAGCATGTTCTTACATCCTGTCTTCATGGCAGACCTCTAAATGTAGTTGTGGGGCAGCTTGAGGTCTCCCACACCTTGCCTGGGAAGACTACTTACCATTTCTTCTGGGTTCCAGCATTGTCTCAGGTGTGCTCATTACAACGTATTACAAGACATTCCCACTGTGCTGATCTCACCATGACTCGTAGAACTACTTCAGGTCCTTCAGGGCATTCCTCCTATAGAAAGTTGAAAGTTGGGAACATTAGAGGATAATATTGGAAAGAAATGGAAGTATATGAGACCCAAGTCATACAGACTGCACGATGGAGGCTTTGTGGCACGAGGGAAGAGAGAGATGTACAGCTAACTGTGGTGGCTCACATCTATAATCCCAGTACTCTGGGAGGCTAAGGCAGGTGGATCACCTGAGCTCAGTAGTTTGAGACCAGCCTGAGCAAAACTGAGACTGTCTTCTGTACCAAAAATAGAAAAACTAGCTGGGTGTTGTGGTGGGTGCCTGTAGTTGCACTACTCGGAGGCTGAGGTAAGAGGATTACTTGAGTCCAAGAGTTCGAGGTTGCTGTGAGCTATGATGCCATGGCACTCTACCCAGGGCACAGAGTGAGACTCCATCTCAGGAAAAGAAAATGATGTACAGCTGCATTTATAATTTGAGCAGATTCAAGGAGACATGAGGTCTAGTTAAGGGAAAAAGTTCAGAAAACCAAAAGCAGAATCTAAAACACAAAGCAAGAGAAAGGAAAAGTTAGTATGGCAGTTATCACTTGATGATCTAAACAACCATTATAATACACTTGCAGGTTCTGTGGATAAAGAATTCAGGCAGGGCATAAAATTCTTATTGGGTAGACATGTGGATGAATGTCTAATATGAAGGGGCAGAAGAAAATGCTGTGGTATAGAGATTTAATGCTTTGGGAGTAAGGAAAAGATTTTATATCATAAAATAGAAGATGGGATGGAGAAGGTTTTATGAAGGAGGATACCTTTTGGGTATGGGAATTTTGAAGGAGCAGATTATATGCAGGTTCAAGTTCATGAAATAGTGAGCAAATGAAAGTAGTAGGCTGTTTAGATCACAGCGAGTAATTTGAGATGGCTAGAATGGAGGGTGTGTGGCCGGATATGAATCACATCATTATGCAGCAAGGAAGCATTGACTTTTTTTTTTTTTTTTAGCAGAACTCTCTCTTTTAGAACACATCCAGATTGTGATACTAGCATTTTCTAGAAATAACTGAAGAAGAAATAGATGAGAGTCAAACATATGCGTATAAGGCTTATGTTCCTAAATCTCTAACAGGTAAGATGCAGAGAGGTTCTGAGCAGGAGAAGGAATGAGTCAAGGGGTTAGAGTGTCCTTGCTCCCAACCTCTTGTAGTGATTCAGAATAGGTTCTTCTTGTTTGTGAGAAGAGTGTCAGCTCCATGAGGGTTGCTGTGTCTACACTGACTAGAGCAGTGTCTAATATAGTAATATTAACTGAATGAATGAATTAGAGGGTTTTTTAGTGTGTTTCCATCAGTGTATGTACCCATTTCTGTCTAACTTCTTCGTATGCAAAAAAAAAAAAAAAAAAAAAATCCTGGTGGAGCTAAGTTGTTTTTCAAAAATTGCTTTTGGCAACTGATTTCCACAAGATAATTGAATACTTTTTGTTAATAGATGATCATTAGGTCAAATAACCGGGCTCAAGAGCAAACTAAAATTGGGTAGAATTATAGTATGCTGGAAGAGAAAATGTTCCCAAACAGCATTAGTCTTTTTCTAGAACCTTATTACCTTATTACAGATGACTAAATTGACACTTAGAGAAATTAAATGACTTAGCCACAGTTATCCAACTAAGCAGTTATTCCAGCACTAAGCAGAAGTCAAAATTAAGAGTATTCTTCTAATATTAAGTCTGTTTTTCAGGCAATTGTATAATACAGAATGTCACTTGGATTTTAAGGTCAAATCCTCGTTTGAACTGTATGGGCAAAACATCTCCATCTGGCTTTGCTAAATTCCCAGAGGAACATCCCACTTGTGTGGCTGCTGAAAAAAAAAAAATTCCAAGGTGGCAGAATTCAGGAAAGGAAAGGAAATTAACATTGTGGTGTAGTTAAATAACTTAGTGTTTAGAAAATGCATATGGTATGCGGAAGGATTGTACATTTGATTAACTTCTTAAGAGCCTATTTTAGAGAATTGAATTCAGGTAGACTTGATTGTGTCTGTGGTAGAAGGCTCAGAGCTTTATAGAATTAGAATGATAAGAACATATTCCCTAGGGCTGGGCTGGGATGGTTGGGGGTGGAGTACAATGTGGTGTGTTGGTCAAGGATACATAATGAGAGTTAGACAGGAGATCTAGTATACAAAATGGTAAAACTACGGTTAATGTATACTTGAAAATTGCTAAGAGTTAGGTCTTAAATACTCACCAAACACACAGACACACATACGTGGTCAGGATGTGAGGAATGGATGTGTTAATTAGCTTGATTGTGGTAATCATTTCACAATGTATACAAATATTAAAACACCATATTGTACCCTGTAAATATACAAATTTTTAAGTCAAAAAGAATCAAATTTACTGCAATATCTAGTTTCATTTTTTAATTAGAGCCATTGGACAATTCTTTGAAATTTAAAATTCATTATCAAAGGCAGGGAAAACAGTCATAAGCTATTAAATACTTACAGTGAATAAAATTACTGGACCATGCATTTATAGAAGCTATGTTTAATAGTAAAATTTCCAGTTATAATACTTAACTGAAGAAAATATCCTTTATTTCTAATTATAGCATATTTTCATTTTGAGGTAATTTACTGTTTGGTTTCACCCAATTACTACTATGGCTCACAAATTTGTGCCACATTTTAATTTCTTTACCACTCATGATGTGTGACTTAACTGTTCTTGGTAAATATTTTGGAGTTTTTTTTTGAGTGTCATGCTATTGCCCCAGGCTAGAGTAGAATGGCATCAGCCTCGCTCACAGCAACCTCAGTCTTGGGACAAGAGATCCTTCTCCCTTGGCCTCCTCAATAGCTGGGACTACAGGCACCTACACGACACTTGGCTGGCTAATTTTCTCTTTCTGGTAGAGACAGGGTCTCACTTTTGCACAGGCTGGTTTCGAACTCCTGAGTGTTAGTGATCCTCTGGCCTCAGCTCCCCAGAGCATCGGGATTATAGATGAAGCCATCGCTCAGTCCTGGGATCCTTTTTAAGTCATTTACTTTGGCACTATTTCTTGATATTTTTGTTTCTTCTTTTGCTCCTTTTCCTTAGCCTCAATCATCTCAGCCAATTTCCCAAACAGCAGGGCACAAAGTCACTCCTGCAGGAAGCCATCTGTGTCCTTTGCTGCCCATGCTACAACATTTTCAGCCAGATCCTACAGAGCACACAAGCATCTTCTAGCAGTCTCAGGAAAAAATGCTTGAGTAGTGATCTCTCACTATGTCCTGAGGTCGTTGTGAGCCAGTCACAATTTCAGGTGACTCTTGGTCATTTCTCTTCTTTAGTTCTACTAGATGCTTGTGAGAGAAGGTTTAAGTTCCTAAGGGGTGGCTGGCTCCTGGGGGTGTCACATTCACCCCGACCCTCAGCCTTGGCAAGGGCTGGCCTCAGGAGTCTAGGCTTGGCCCCACCATACTAGTCACCACTAGCCTTTCCTATTAGGGAGCAGGGGCAGTGACTTTGGCACCCACTTTGACTGCCACATAAATACAGGATGGCCATAAAGTTCATGTATGGTTTAATCTTAAATTGCGAACTTCATGGCCACTCTGACTATGCATTGTTTCTAAATTATACCTACATAAAGCTGGGGAAAGTAAGAAGAGAGAACACACCAACAAAATGGAAGGAAATGTTCGAATCAGTTATACGCACCAACACACACCCATATACACCAGAGAAGACTGAAGAGTTTGCTTGTCTAAGACCCGGCCTTCAGATTGGAGAAAGAAGATCCCTGCAGACATTAAATAACATGTCCAAGGTCACAAAACTGTCAGTGACTATATCGGACCCCAGAACTCTTAATTTGGGAGGAGTGAATATTGCTTTTTAGCTATAAACTACACATTCTTATAACGAAATATTTAGGTCTAAAGTGATACTTTTAAACACTATTTTAACCTTTCAAAGTCTGCTTGTGATAGAAAACATAGCAATTCAAGAGATACCACAAGCATACCCTCCATCTGCAGGTGAAGCATCCTGGACCCCAAGGAAATGCTGTGTGTGCCCCCAGCTTCCTGCCTCTGCCGCTCAGCTCCTCCACAGTGGTCACTGTCCCTCTCGCCCTTCTCTGTATCCTTTTACCATTACCTGCATCATTCCTGCATCGTCTCCTTTTGGGGGCCTTGCTTGTCTGTGAATGTTATGAAAATGGCAGCAAGATGTATATATTCTTCTGCAACTTGCTTTTTTCCATTTGACAGTGTTTTGAGGACCCATTCGTGCCGCTGTACACAGTTAACATATTTTCTCTGTTGTACCAATTGTAGCTCATGACAGTTTCACAGTTGGTTCATCCATTGCCTCACTTCTGTACATTTGGTTTGTTTAAGGGCTATTTTGTGTATGTTTGTTTTTGCTATTACCAATGGAGCTGCCACATGCATGTTTATGCATGTCTTGTGATAAATCCATGCAAGAGGATGGGCTGTGCAGCGTGCAGCTTTACAAGATAATGCCCAGCTTTTATGCAAAGTGGCTTTGCCAACTTAGAGTCCCACAGTGGGTGTGTAAGAGTCCTCAGTGTTCTAAATCCTTGCCAACAGTAGCATTACCAGCCTTTTAAATTTTTGCCAAACTAGTAAATTGGATATTAGCACTCAAAATTTATTTTTATTGTGATTTGGGGGTCTAATGTCTTTCTGTCAGAAATATGTGTTCAGTATTACAAGAGGGTATAAAAAATGGAAACATTTTATAAATATTTACTTTAGACAGAATGATTAAGAAAAATATGACATAGTTTATCTACCTAAAGAAAGTCTGTAATGCTTTTGTTACTGGATGAGTATTTTCACACATCCAGAGTGATGGTTGTTGATAAATTTAGCAATAACACCTTTAGGTTCATTAATATTTAATAATAATCCTGAATTAATTAAATGAAGTTCAATTTATTCATAGTTATTCATTTTATCCTGCTGTTTTAACTCATCCTGAGAGAGAATAAAATAAAATGGAAATTACCTGTATATATCAGTGACTCATAGAAAATCACATATTGCCCTAAAAAGTTTATATTGCAAAGGTTTATAGAAGTAATAACACTGTAAGTCTTAGGACTGTTTTGAGATATTTGCAATTTATAAAACCCTTTATATGACATTTAATGTCTTGGGAATGTGCCATTGCCTCTCCCAGCTTATACTATTAGATGTTGTTTTCTACCCCTGTGGGTTCTAATGTGGTAAGGCCAACTTTCGAGTTTAATGTCTCTAAAATTTACATTTTAGAAACCTTTTTGCCTACTCCCATCCTCCTTGAAACAAGTAAGAGCAGATTTGGTATAAAAGCTTGTTATCGGAATAGATGAATAAATTCAGGGAAATAGAACATCTTTTGGTAATCACCTGGTAAGTGCTCAAAGTTAAGTGAGATTTAAAAAAGTATCTTCTTCAGTGATCACAGATGTGAACAGTTTACATTCAGGCTTGACAGTAAAGGCCGTTTTTGTATTATGAAAACATTTCATAATGGGACACTGAGAATTGACACAATGGGGTCACTTCAATTCCCATAAGGACTGTAGGCCCTGACTGGTCACATGTCAATAATTGGAAAGGATAAAGATCTATGGAGCTCAGCATTTTCCCCATGACTTTTCCAAGCAAACTTGTGACCACCCTAGAGCACCTCAAAACAATAAATGATAGCAGCAGATGGTTTTTCTTTCTGAAGCTGGATTCCGCAGCCTAGGCACTGTCTTTGGGTGGGTTTCACTCTTTGCTGGCAGCAAAAGACTCAATCTAAATGTCAAGCTGTGAAACTTGCAAGTAGCTGTGCCAGTTCACAAAAGCTCCACAAAGGGTAAGCTCTCCCAAGACAGGGTTCCTTCTTTGTACTTTCAGGGCCAGTAGAAAAGCGGAACTGATGTGGATTCAAAATAGCTAATTCATTGATGCTGGTGAATTTTCAGGATTCAAGAAGATCTGAGGCTCACACATTCAACACAGTAAAGGGCGCCCCTCTGTGCCCCATCCTTCATTTCTTGCATAACTCCCTTCCCTACGGCACCTCCAACCTTTGCCCAAGGTGGACTTTGTTTGTTGCTGTGTCCCCACTTATTCTTAACCTCCTCTGTGTGTGCCTTTGCTCTGGATGATATCACTAGTACACAGGAAAGCAGTCTCTCTGCTTCATTTGGTTAATTAATCTCCGACTGTGTCTGTGGCTCACCTTGTTCTTGTGTTTACATAATGATAAAAACTCTGAAACTTTCTTAGTTTTTCTGCATCTTTATATATCATACCAAACAAACTAAAATTAACAAAATCCACCATGTTAAAGCACCCTATTTCTGCTAATTCAAAATCTAGAATAGCTCTAATATTCTAAGATCAACAGTTGATCTTCTTATGGAAAGTCATTTCATATGCTTATAAGTTGTAATATATTTCCTCTTTCATTATAGTCTCTGTTCTGATTATTGCTACCTAGTGTTCTTAAAGGTATCCAATCTTATTTTATTGATTTTACATGAGTTTAGATCTAATCAAAGAGATAATTCATATAGAAGAATTATTATATATTCTTTATAATTTGATAGTAACTTGCATTTATCAAGATATTTTGTTTTGGGCAGATGGTACTTTGCTAAGTATATAACATGTATCATCATTTAATTCTTACAATAACCTGTTAACTAGTAATATTCTTACCCCACTTTTTAGACATGGAAATCAAGACACAAAATTGTCCAGAGTCACCCTGGAAGCAACTTGTGGAACAAGGAGAGAGATGGTGCAGACTTAACCATTTTTAACCACTATTTTCCATTTCCTTATCAATATTGTACCTATTTCACCTTCTTTATTTCCTTTCTGAATAATGCAGGGCTTCTACATCAATAAATCTGTGCCTTAATCCACTAGTATGGGCAGAAAACAGTACAGGAATTCAAAAGCAGACACAATCACAGCCCAGCAATTATATGTAAAAAGGGGCTTTACGTCAGAGCATGAATGAAGTCAGTCTTTCAAGACCATTTGAGGAGCACTTTTTAAGGGGAGAACATCTTCTGTCATGACTTCAGGGCAGGTCGTACTGATTTTCTGCATGCATTCAGGCTGTGGCGAGAGGGCTTGGATAGCAGCGTTAGTGTGTGGAATGTCTTTTGTGTTGACACATGATTAACTTCACTGCCTCATGGTCACTCTCTCTGTTGAGAACGTTTATCTTTATAGTGTTGCGAGTATCATCACTTCTTTTTGCTGTTGCTTTTAAATGGAAGCGAACGTGAGCTTTTCCATTTTCCAGAAATAATGTAATCACTAGGCAATTGGGTGTTAGAGAAAGTTGTAAAAATTTCAATGATGTACGAGTCCTACCTTCAAGGAATTTATTATTATGATAAGGAGAAAAGATCAGGGTATAATCAAATCCACTGGGAGGAGAATCCTTAACCTAGAGTGTCACAGTGACTGTACCACCAATCAGTCCCTGGGATGTGGGGCTGACACCTTCCTTTGGTTTCACATACACAGGAGGATGATTGGAGCCTGAGCTTAATTGCAGCTCATATAAAAGCGTGACCATGGTTAGTTCTCAGCACCCATCTCCAGACACGTTGGCTCAATATTAAACAGTTTTGCAAGTGAATTTCAAAAATAATCTACAGTATGTTATTTTGCTCAGATGTGAGTCAAGGAAGCTCTTGATAATAGTGATAATTTGGGGAATTATTTGTTTTGAGCTTAATATTTTTCTGGTTTTGAAATATGTATTCTAGACTTTGGTCTTGAAGAAAGGGTGATAATGAGGCCGGGTGGTAGCTCACACCTGTAATCCCAGCACTCTGGGAGGCTGAGGCGGGGGTGGGGGTGGGGGTGGGGTGGGGCTAGTGGGGTGGATTGCTTGTGCTCAGGTGTTAGAGACCAGCCTGAAGAAGAGCAAGACCCTGTCTCTACTAAAAATAGAGAAATCGAGGCAAGAGGATAGCTTGAGCCTAGGAGTTTGATGTTGCTCTGAGCTGTGTTGACGCTATGGCACTCTACCTGGTCTACAGAATGAGACTCTTATCTCAAAAAAACAAACAAACAAAAAACAACAATGACACAGTAAAGAAAATGCAATCAAATTTTAAGTTCCTGAGGAAACATGTGTTTATATATTTCATTTCCCTGGATTCTGACTCAGAGTTTGGTGTGTGCTAGGCATTAAATATATGTTGGAGGAGATAGGTAGATGGAAGTAATTATGTTTTGCTTTAAAAGACATTTCTTCCAGTAGAATAAACAATGGCAGTAAATGTTCGATGCATGCTGCTAGGGAAATCTAGCAATAAATTGGTTTGGGGGAAGTAAATGAGGAATAAGGTGCAGATTTAGCAGTCAGCTTTACCATCTATTATATTTGTACTTTCCTCTTCCCTCAAAAAAAAAAAGTCTAAAATAAGTACTTAAGAAATACCACTGCTTTTATCTTTTCCATTTTGTGATTAATAACTCTGTGCTTTCAAATATGCCATGAATTACATCAGAATCCCACAGAGAACAGTTTGCTCAATATTTGGTCACAGTTTGAAGGCATTCCCAAACGGGTTTAAAGAAAAACTAATTTTAAGAGAATGCAATATAAATGACTAATTTTATCCTTATTAGTATTAATGGTCGGTCCATCTCAATGACTGTGGTCAGCTTGCATTATCTTTAACATCAAATGTACATGAATTTCCACTTGTAGTAAGAGACTTTCTTAAAAATAAAATTAGTATAAAGATGGTATAAAGATCGGAAGCAGGAGAGATGAATTCTAGAAAATGTTCGTTAATCTTTTAATCTTTCTGTAACCTGGAGTGAGGAATTAAGGGTCCTGAGAGATGGGCCCTCACTCAGCATGTCATTAAATACAGGAGTCAAGTAAAATAGGATGAAGGAAAAGCTTGCTTAGGTACCCCTTTGATATACGAGGATCTTAGTGCATTCTTTCAGGAGGACTCTGCACCAACCACCAAGTCTCCACCAAGGGCCTACTAATTCATGTCACCCAATTCTCTGCTCTCTTCTTCCCCAGTATTGACAAATTGATAAGAATTTCTTTTTTTCTGCTTACCTTCCACTTACCTATTGTTTCAAACCCTCAGGATGACATCTATGTATGTCGTCCTGGGTAGGCAATCTTTTAAAAGCCTATGAACTGAGAGAATTGAAACAACTCTTTCATAATTAAATTAGAAGAGGCTCTTTGCGGAGTGCTGATTTCTTTCATAGACAAGGTGTTAATTAGTTTTCTATCAGATATTAGAATAACCTGGTAATTTTATTAAAATATGAATTTGGTATGTGTCACAGCTCAATGCTGCTACTGCTTGTCCTAGCCTGGGACTGGCCAGGTCTTGGGCCTGGCTTAACTAGGTTTTGGACACAGACTGCTAAGCTACCTTGCTCAGGAACAATTTCTCTTAGGTGCCTGAGGGCTATCTACTTTAGCAGGAGAAAGAGAGAGAGAGAATCTTAGAGAGAGTAAAGCCGTCTTCTTAGAAAGATAGATCTTGGTCTTTAGCAGAACTTAGTGATCTTCAGCAGAGAGACGCCATGCTGGTGTTCTGCAGGCAGGAGAGGAGATAGAGTCAGAGTGAGCAGGTCCGTGATAGAATGTGCATGCTCCCATGCTCAGGACTGCCTGCTCCTCCAGCCCAATATAAGGCTGAGCTCGTGCCCCTCAACACCACAGGTGTAAATACTGCCAATTCACCACTGTTCTCATCTCGCGAGCTCTCATGCTTGTTAGGCGCGCTAAATCCCTCTCCATGCCCTTTTCACCAAGGTGTTCCACAATTGAGCTATACAGGTATTTCTTATAACTCTCACTCCTCCTAGCCATAGGCTATATGGGCTGCTACAGGTATGATTTTCACATATTTACTATACTTGGTTTTAAAAGACTGGGAATTCCTGTGAGACCCAACTGTAACAGGGACTTTAACTAACAAATGTGAAATTTGTAACCTAATCATTTGTACCCTCATATTAATCTGAACCTTTAAAGAAAGAAAAAATAAATAAAAGATTGGGAATTCCAACCTACAACCATAATTTAGGAAAGCCACTCCTGTAGTTGGGTGTGAAATGCCTCACACTTACTAGGCAAACAGATAGTTATAGAATGAATTAAAATTTCTTTTAACAATCTAATTGATTTTATGGTTGTTAAATTAATTGTGCACTACTTCTCACCTTAATATTAATGCAGACATTCTGCCAGTGAACACCACACAATTTCCATTATTCATTTTATGAAGAGCTACATAAAATACTCCATAAAACTCTGAGAGGACATTGTTTGATTAATCTATTTTCCAGATGAGGAAGCAAATACCAGAGAAGGTGAATATTTATTGGTTTGGGAAGAATTGGTGGATCACATTTAATAACAGCAAAATGGCGATTTTGTGGGTATTTTTGTTAGGTTTGAGCTATAAAATGTACTCTGTATTGGTTAGTATATAAAACATCATTATTTTTTTGAGTTAAATATAAGTCAAAATAAATCTTGAAAGATGTATTTTGTGGACAGCATCACTAATCATTATACTTAATAAGATTAGTGCCTCTTCCAGAAACAATTAAATTTTATAATTTATGTGTATAATTTAAATCTGAAGATGTGATTCATTCACAGTCTCACCAGGCGTACATAATCGGCTTTTAAATGGATCACAGAGTGTATTTACTGCTATGGGCTAGCTTTTTCTTAAATAATGAATGTTTGTTACATTCAGGAATTAAGAATTTTTTTTCTCATTTGTCATGATACAAATGCTAGTATTAATATTTTTACTTAGATGGTTCAAATTTCTTTGATATTTAGACTTTGTAATACAATAGAACCTCCATAGTTGACCACCTCTGTGCATTGGGCAATGGGAAGTTCAGCTAATTTTCACAGACTGGACATGTACCACATGTACTCAATGGAAATTCTTTGTTGACCATTTATGGTACATATGTTGACCATACTCAATATAAACTGATAAAAAAGGATAAATACAGGTCACATGGTACACTTCATGTAATTGCAGAAGTCAAACATGACTTGAGGATTACAAATTTTGTACAGTTTTTTCCTTTCTTAAAATGTGTATATATATTTTTGACATCCTCTGTGTGTGTGTGTGTGTGTGTGTGTGTGTGTGTGTATTTCTTTTAGAGACAGTGTCTTCCTCTGTTGCCTAGGCTGGACTACACTGGCCCAGTCATAGCTTAGCTCATTGTAGCTACAAAGTCCTGGGCTCAAGTGATCCTTCTGACTCAGGATTAACTGTGTACTACTACTCACTTTGTTCTTAACACAAATGTTCTGCCAGTGAACATATAATTTATATTATTCCTTTTATGAAGAGTTACAAAAATTCTCCATAAACCTCCTAAGTAGGTAGGACTGCAGGCATGGTCCATCATGCCCAGCTAAGTTTTAAATATTTTTGTAGTGATGGGATCTTGCTGTGTTGTTCAGACTGGTCTTAAACTCCTAACCTCAAGCCTCATTTTTATATATTTCTATATAGTTTTCTTCTTTATCAGAAGATAATGTATGACTAAATTACTGTGAAATGTCTGGACTTTTAAGAAGTTATGAGTATATTTTGAAGATGAGTTAGTATGCATTTAAAAAATAACTTTTCTTTTTAGCTATTTTAAAGTGTTATAAGTAAACTCACTGCTAAAAATTCAAACTCATAACTTAATTTTAATTAAAAAATAAAACTCCAGTAATTAGTATACTAAATTAGTATAATCACTGGAATTTTGTTTGTGTGATCAATTCATCCATATTGTTTTATGAGCACCTTTTTAAGTAAAGTATTATCATAGTATACATGCCATTTAATAAACTTAATTTTGTTATATTGTAAATTCTTTCAGATGCATAAACATGAAATTATATTACTAAATCCAATGCCTCCACGTCATGTCATTTTATACATTTACTATATATGCATGTATTTTTATATACAGGGAGAACATAAAGTTTGTATGCAATTTTAAAGTGTCCCCCCCCATATACTGTATAATTTAAGCTCCTATTCTTGGATATTTGGGGCTAGATACAGGCTTTCCTTTTCAAAAATCAAAGGATTGTGATAAAATACTTGCACATTCATATAGGAACAAATATTTTCTTAGGAGCTCAGCGTTCTGAGGAGGCAATTTGTACATTAAAGGCAATATGCACATTTTCAAGACTTTTGCTTGATTTTCCTAATTGTCCTCTGAAAAGATCATGGCAATTTAAATTCTGTCAGCAGTATATGAATTTCTTTGCAAATAGTAAGTTTTATATTTTTGACAGAGTGCTTGTAGTGGGCTGAATGGTGGTCCCCCAAAAGATATGTTCATGTCCTAATTCTGGAACTTGTCAATATCACCTGGTATGGTAGGAGCGAACATTACTGTGTGTGGCAATGATGTGATTAAGTTAATGATCCTGAGAGGAGTTTCTGCTGGATTATACTAGATTATTTGTCTGGGCCCTAAATGTAATCACATGTATCCTTGGAAGACAGGGACACAGGGAATGTTGATATAGGTACTGTGTTTCCCCAAAAATAAGACACTGTCTTATATTTATTTTTTCTCAAGAAGACACACTAGGGCTTATTTTCAGGGGATGTCTTCCTCTCCATGCTGAAATGCATGGTGTGACTGCATAGCCACACCCATCACTAGGTCTTATTATCAGGGTAGGGCTTATATTTAACATGCATAGAAATCCTACTAGGGCATATTTTGGGGGTAGGTCTTATTTTTGGAGAAACACAGTACCTATATGAGAAGGTGATGTGAAGACAGAACAGAGAGACGTGTGGCTCAGGGAAAGAGTGCTGACCTTCATCAGAAGCTGAAAAAGGCAAGGAAAGGATTCTCTCCAAAGCATTCAGTCTGGGCGTGGCCCTGCCACACCTTGATTTTGGACATAAGGCTTCCAGAACTGTGGGAGAAGAGATTTCTATTGTTTTAAGCTGCAAAGTTTGTGATAATTTGTTACAGCAGCTCCAGGAATGCTGTACGGACTTCACTATTTTTGAAGATATGACTTCTGAGCCAAGTTCTCAAGAATCATCAGGACTTAATCAAGTCTGCCCTTTACTTTTTGTTTCCATTTATATAATTCCCTATTTCCTACCTCCTCAGTTGTCAACAGGTCCCAGAGCTTTGGGTTACTTCATCTGCTCTATCCTCCACTAAGGGAGACCCAAGAGGGTCTTGTCCATGCTCACAGATTCATTGATTATTATGCACCCATAAATCCCAAATTCACAATTTTGCCCAAGATCTCACAGCTGGACTGTGCATTACTAGACAGTTGCTCTTTGGATAGCTTATTAGCATCTCAAACCCAGTGTATCTAAATTCCACGTCCTGTTCTGCCTCCTTAATTATCTATCGCAGTGATTCATACCTTGCTCCACTCAGAGGTGTAAGCCAGAAGTATGCATCTTTTCATTTATTACCTCCACATGAAATTTCACAGGGCATCGTTAATATCTCTCTGCCACTTCATCTGTGACACATGATGAGCTGCTTTCACGTATCCCATCTGTAACAACTTCATCTTGCTCCATTGCACTGCCTTGCCACCCCCAGCCACCTACTAAACATTCTCTGTAATGTGGCCAAGCTTTTTCCTAAATAAAACTGTGTCTCCTTGTCACTCAGCACCTTGCTACAAAATGAAATCTAACTGCTTATGTATGACAAGTGAGGGTGTTGGTTCTCTTATTCCTGCCTATAAACCCACCTGCCATTCTGTCTTTGGGAAACTCTGTTCTAGTAATTTGAACCAACTTCAGCTTCCAAATTTGTATGAATCCTTACAACTCCCTGCTTTGCTCAGACCATTCAACCCCTGGAAATGTTTTCCTCTAGCTTAGCTAACTACTAAGACTTTAAATTTTATGCCAGGTCTATCATCTCTGAAAAATTTGCTTTAATTCCAGTTGGGCACAAATATCATTCCATGTGGTCACAGTTTTGCGTTGAGTAATCATTTCTGTAAATGTGTTTGTCTCCCCATTAGACTGGGAAGGTCTTGAGGATGAGGATTGATTGTCACCCTTATCTCCATTTCTATCAAAATGGCTACTAATTATTAGAAATTGACCAAATATTAGCTGATAAGCATTAGACAATATTTGCTAGACACTGTGCTTAGGGCTTCTATGTAATACATCAGATCTAATTCTTACCATGCCTCAAGAAAGTAAGAATTACTGTTATCATCATTTTAGAATTGAATCCATTGAGATTCAGTGATTCAAGGACACACATGTAGTATAGAATCAGCCCAGATTTGAACATTGGCAGTGTGATGTCAGAGCCATTATTTTATTAATATAGTTATTTTAATACTATAAAATGTTCTCCAAGCATTGCTGCTTCCTTCACTTTTTATTATATTGTATTTTCATTGCTCTTTGGTTAAAAATATTTTTAGTGTTTTCTTAAGAATTCTTATTTGGCTCATAGATTATTTAGAGAATATACTTGCTATTATTTTTATTATTTCAAAATAAAATTTAAGGTATTTTTGTAAGCCAAGATATAGTCCATGGGAGTGAATTTTTTATGTGCAATTGAAAGGCCTATGTAGTCTGCTGTTATTGGGAGGAGTGTCCCGTAAGTGTGAACATGTTAAATTGGTCAGTGCACACATATACTGCTCAAGGCCTACATTCTCACCGATTTACTACGTACTTATCTGCCATTTCATACAGAAGAGTGTTGATGTGTTCATCTATAATTGTGGATTTATTTCTCTTTTCAGTTTTATCAAATTTTACTTTTGAAGCTTTATTGTGAGGGGCATACACATTTAAGAATGCTATGTCTTGGCTTGGTACTTGCGGCTCACGCAGGTGAGGTGCCAGCCACATACACCTGAGCTGGTGGGTTTGAATCCAGCCC
>NW_003852608.1:1527388-1540330 GCF_000181295.1 Otolemur garnettii | reverse complement strand
AGGCTCTGTCTCAAAAAAAAAAAAAAAAAAATAAGAAAAAAGAATTATATTTTATATTAATTGATTCTGTTTTTAGTACCCTTAATTCCTGTGTGTACATCCAAGTTTCTGGTTGCTATCATAATTCCGTTTGTTTGTAAAACTTCTCCTACCATATTTTGTAGGGTAGGTCTGCTGGCAAGGAATTGTCTCAGTTTTTCCATCTTCCCTTCTCCTTCATTTTTGAAAATCATTTAAGAATGTTTTCTGGGTTGACATTTCTCTCTGTCAGCACCTCGTTGCCTGTCAGCTACAGGTCTGCTGCGGGTCTCGTCTTTGCCTCTTTGCGTCTTTTTCTGTAGCTGCCTTCACGATCTCCCACTTGTCTTTGGTTCTGAGCAGTTTGAGTGTGATCTGTGTGGCTGGATTTTCTTTGCTTTTTATGTTGCTGTGTATTCTTTGAGTCTCTTGGCTCTGTAGTTTGGTGTCTGTCTTCAATTTTGGATAATTCTCGGCCATTATTTCTTCAGCTATTTGTTCTGCTCTGTTAATTATCTCTCCTAATTACATACAAATCAGGCCATTTGATGTTTTCCCACCTCTCTTGGATGCTCTGTTGTATTTTTTTTTCCACACATTTCTCTCTCTGTATTTTTGTTTGAGTAGTTTCTATTGATGTATCTTTAATTTTCTTTTATTCTTTCTTCCACTATATTGAGTCTCATAATGAAGTGGTTAAAGGCATTCTTCTTCTATGTTACTGTGGTTTTTTAAGTTCTAGCATTTTCATTTGATATTTTTTTAGTTTCCATCTTTCTATTGAACTTTCCAATTTGATTTTGTACAATATCCTCCTTTTCCATTAGATCTTTTAACATATTAATTATAGTTATTTTAAATCTTTATCAGATAATTCCTAGTTGAGTCTGATTACTTTGTCTGTTGTGTGTTGATTTTGCCTCATTAACATATTCCTGGTGGTGAAGTATATCTCTCTTGATTTTTTTGTTGTTAAAATTGGCTATCTTGTATATAGTTCAATAGAGACGGAGGTAATCCTTGTTTTATGTCTGTAAATGGGCATACCTTTCCTTCTGCTGGGTCTTTAGTGCAGGGGTTTAAGTAAGTCTAACTGGGAGTTGGGTTGGTGTGAACTTTGTTGTCATTACCAGTGCCCTCTGAGTATCATAGGTCACCATTCCTCTAGTAACACCGTGTGTTTGGATTGAGGCTGGGTTATCAGAGGTGTTACATTCCCTCAATGTCTTCTCCAGCCTCAGCTTTAGGCCTTTCCTTTGCACTTCAGAAAGGGTCTCCTTCCACATTTTTGCTCTCCTCAAGCAGCATTGTACATTACTTCAGCTGTGTTAGTTGGCCGTGAGACGTGGCAGGGAATGTTCTCTGCCCTTCTCACTTAGCTACATTTTCAGGCAGACCTGGTATCTCTAGGTGTTGGGGTGTGGCCTCCTTATTGCTCTTGCCTCCTCCCTTACACTTCTGAGCACAGGTGCATCTCTACCTTTCTATGGAATTGGAAATTTACTATAATTTATCCATGACACACAATATTGCCAGAATACTTCACAATAAATGACAAGATAGACCGGATTATATGATGAAGTATGAATATACACTTTGTTCTTTCTTAAAAACCACTGCATCTTTGCAGAATTTCACTATGTATTATATATGTCACTACACATTTAAGTTTAATGCAGGAAATGTAGTCTAGCCAGAACGCTTGCCAGGATAGTAGTGCCGGAATTGAAATACTGTACTTTGCCTATAGAACAGCATAAGCATAATAAATAGCTCTGTAGGTTTATATTTTACTATGAAACCTCAAAGCAATTAAATGAGAGGGAGAGAGAGAAGGAAGGCTGACAAGTTCTATAAACACTAAACTAAATCTCTTCTCAGAGACCAGCCGATAGAATCCATAAGGTTCATGTGGTGATGTAAATAACTGGACTTGATTGCACTCCCACTGTTTCAGTGTGTTAGGTTCTTCCTGACAGTGATTCTGTTCTTCACAGTTACCCTCAGCAGCAAGGGATAATCCCATTTTGCAGACTAAAAACTGAGATTCAGAGAAGACAGAAACTTGGCCCCAAACACAAAGTTAGTAAATGACAGAGCTTAGTCGTGATCCTGTATTAGCTGAAGTGCAAAACTCTTCACTATGTACATTCCACAAAGCTGCTTTTTCAACAGTAGAAAATGGATGAACCACATTTACAGTAAAAAAAATTAATAACTGTTCTTAGAAACTTGAGTTTAATCCTTTCATAAAAGACAATTAATTATGCAGAATTATGTGCTAATGAATTTTACAAATCTGGGACCTTATTGATTGCATGCAAGCTTTCTGATTTAAAATAATTTTATTTTTAAATGCTTATTTTATAAGGCAAATAATAAAATAAATTACAATATTATCAAAGATGTAATATTTCATAGCTTATATTTTATTAAACATTGTTATATAATCTCATTTGCCAAATCAGTTCCATGATTCAAATCACAAAATACTAATTAGGGAAGTTGTCCAGAACTTGATACTGTTGTCACAAATGTGGGTTGCATTTTTCTACAATTAGTATTTCATACACCAAAAACACTAATTAATAATATTTTATACAAGTCTCTGTTCTGAGTTCTAAGGCTGATAGAGTATGAGACATGGTACTTGATTTAAAATCTCTTTCATAACTATTTGTTGATTACAGATTGTTCCTCTGATTTTAGCACCATTATGTAGGTATACGTCCTTGGCTATAAGCAGGAAGAGGAGTGGAAAACATATATTTCAATTGACCCAGTGTTCTGAACACAATCCTGTTTTATGTAATATCATCAAAATCCTGTAGAATGTACGTCTTCTTCCCTATTTTAGAAATGAAGAGCTGTACACACAGAAGATAAGCAATAACTTGTGCAAATTGACACGCTAATAATTGGCAAAGGATTCAAATGTAAGAATATCAAATTTTATACTCCCTGTTTTTTCAATAGTATGAACATGTCAACTGCTTTCACTTTGCTGAGAAAGAATTTCTTAGCACTATTCTTCTAACTGACTAGATATATGTCATAATGACAGTGCTTATTTATATAAAACATATCATGAAAATAAAATTCCTCTGTGCACTCCAAATCTAAACCATCAGGTAGCTTTTATTTATTTTTTATGAGTAAAAGAGAAAAAACAATCTCACCTTTATTTTGAAAATCATCTTCCGGGACATGTCTTATACATAATTTCAATTTATTGTAATCTCGGTCATATTTTCCTACTACAGATAATTACCACGTTATTGAATGATGTCTATTTTCTTAGGATTGTCTGTGTTCTTTAAATGGATTGTCTTATTTAGTAGCCATTTTTTGATGAACAAGCTAGGTTAGCGATTGAAAGTTTGACAGGCTTCACATAGTTACCAAATGTCTCAGTCTGACCTTGCACATGGCCTGCTAGATTCAGAGCCTAAAGACAGAGTATGATAATTCCTATTCATATGGATGATCTGTATCACCTTAAAAGTGAAATCATTTCTGAACTGATAAGAAGGATTATGAAATGTAGGTTTCAAAAAAACATTTTCATGAAGTACGAAATATATAAAGTATAGTAATGTTATCATCACAATGGCCCAGCTGGATGAATTTTCAGAGCGATCACATTCATGTCAATAGCCACAAGATCTGAAAGAGAACATTATCATTGTTTCAGAAAGTCTCTTATCTTCCCTTTGAGCCATCGTCTTCCTACAAAGAAAAGCCCTATCCTGATAGCCACACTGTTTTTATTTCTGCCTGTGTTGGAGCTTTATGGAAATACAATTATACTGTAAGTTATCTTTCGTGTTTGGCTTCTGACTTAGATCAGCCTCCCGAGAATCAATCTTGAGATAGAGATCTACCTGTAGGAAGTTGACTGGGGAGCCTTCCTGGCAATGTTGCCCATAAGGGACTGAGGAAAGGAGGTTTCACCAGAAGGAGGAGCTGGATTGAAATGTAGCTGAATCAAAGGCCTTCTCCAGTGCTGCTGTAGGGCCCACATGGGCACCGGGCATGGCCATGTCCATTGCAGTCTGAAGTTGGGCCAGGGAGGTACAATCAGCATCTGCCACAATCCACTTGCGAGGTCTCTGTGTTCCACTCATTTCATTTAGCCTCTGGGGGAGGAGTTTCTCCAGGACTTTGGTTGATCTGTTTTCCTGGGTAAACTTGCCGGTGGAGGGGAACGTGCTAAAGCCCTCGCTATAGCACTGGTCCCTAGGCTGGGCTGGCACACCTCATCTGCCTGCCAGTTCTAGATCACCCTCACCCTCTGTTAGACCTCTGCTTGTCTAGAGTAAAAATACTAAATAGGAAAGTTGTCCAGGGGACAACTAGAGGGTCTGCCTTCTTGAATACCAAGCCCTTCTCATGCTATACCACTTATCTGCCCACAGAGATGTGTAGAGGAGTATGTAGAATGTCTCAGGGAATTACCTGAGTGTCAGCCACATCCTTCCCGCCCGCTTTTGAAGCATCATAGGCATATTTTCCTGGGGCAGCATCTCTTGATCAGCCCTGGCAGAAGGGGACAGCAGCCCTGAGTGTGGCGGCATTGCCCATGTCTGTCCAACTAGTGCATTTCTTAGGACCTTGATAAACCATGGGTTCTCCAGGACAGTGCAGGTAGCTTCATGAGGTTTTTGGCCTTCGTCGATCCTGTACCACACTCACTTCTCTGTACCTTTGGATTGTTTCTTCTGTTGTCTGCCATGATGTGGAGCATCTTCCTCCATGTTTCCACAGGCCATCTTAGCAGCTCGTCAGCCCTGTCTTCTGGGGTCCTTTTTTGGGGGAGGAAGTCAAATCCTGTGTTGTAGGTGGTGGTTCTCATATCCATACACTGTTCCTTATTAAGCTTTATGTTCATCCTTAGTTCTGGAACTCTCAGGATTTCACCTGAGCACATCTTCTCGGTTCTGGCCATGCTTATTGGCTGGGCCTCCCAACTCCTTCTGTGCATAGACCTCCTCCGTTCTTAGCAGAACCCGCACTTCCCCAGCTGGGTTGTGTTGTTACTTGACCCCTAGCTGTTTGTCTGGACCACCAGAGGGGAAGTGGACTATATCTTAATGGGGGCACTTGTTATCTTGTAAGGAAGAGGCTTCTGCATCATGGTGATACAAGACAGAGGCACTAACCTTAATGAAGTGGAGTATGCCATTTGTTTAGGAGGTTTAAGGGAACTAGAGGTAAAAATTTTCAAGGTTGTTAACCAAGATATCCATATCCCAAGTCTCTGGGTCTCTCCTTCGCAACATGGGACCGGGCCTTTGTGCAGCTGACTTTCTAGGGCTGGCCTAGACACCCAGTTTCCCTCCTAATTAAGCCAGAGCACCATCATCAGCCTTTTTTCTGCTCACTGACTGTAGGAACTGGGATTCCTTTTATGTGTTACCAAGGAGACTCTCTGGTAGTTAGTCTCAAGGCAAGGACTTCTTTCTCGCACTCATTCTACTCCGTATATTAGAATATTCACCAAGAAATGGAACATATTGAACCTGGGGAGAGCTTGTGACTGTTTTTGACCAATAGAACACAGCAGAGGGTCATAGTCTCAGATTTCTGGGCCCATGAGAGTACTGGGAACTTTCTCCTCTTAGAATTCAGCTACTGTGCTATGAGGAGCCCAAGCAACTTATAGAGGTCACATGAAGGAGAACTGAGTGCTCCAATCGAAACTCTAAACTGATGTCCTAGCCTAGAGCCAGAATCCAGTGCCAGCCACAGGAGTGAACCACATGGGACGCTGCATACATTAGGGCCTTCAGACAACTCCAGCCAATGTCACATGGAGAGGGAAAGCTGCCTCACTGAGCCCAGTCAACCCCCAAATCATGAGAGATAATGAATAAAATGGTCATTATTTTAAGTCATTAAGTTTGGGGTGGTTTTTTATGTAGTCATAGAAGACAGAAGCAGAGTCCGTCTGTCATTTTTACTTTGCTGTAAACTGCTGACCTCAGTTTGTGTCATCTTTCTAGTGTACCCTCAGCAAGAGCCGTCCAATTTTGTTATTCTTACAACGGTTACTTCACCCAAACCTTGCAAACAGCCATATCATGGTGCACCCCCCATGTATTCTCTTCTACCAGTGAGAGCTTTAATAGTTATACCATTATCATATCTCAGGGCTGTCTGTTCTCTACAGGTGGTGGGTCTTGGCTGTTCCTGGAACCAACCCATTTGGCTTGAGTTCACTAGGAAACACCCTCTGAAACTGAGAGTGGCACAAAAAAGTTTATTGGTAAACCCTCTTGACAATAATATCTCCACGTAAATGTGAGAGAAGAAAGTTAGAGAATTTGAACTAAGATGCACCTACACCATCAGCCTCAGCCAAACCCAGGAGGTGCTCTGCAGTGGGGAAGAGTCTTTCAGGGATGTCCCATACTGAAGGCCAGACATTTATCAAACATTCACTGAATGAGGGTTCTCCCTGTGGCAGAGGAATCCAGGCATGAGCCGTCAGCAGGCGACAATCCTGGAAGCTGGGATAATGAATGCTTCAAGTTAAAGCAGGGACTCCTGTGGCACACCATGCCATCCAAGATAACTTCTTTTGTTGGTCATAATCATGAAATCCATCCATGCTATTATGTGTGGTGATAATTGGTTCTCTTCATGTCATTATATTAAAGGTTTTTTGTATTGCTTCTATTGCTGTGAACATTATTGATTATATCCTTTGATGAATGTGAATATATTTGGGAAAGTTATATATCTGAGAATAAAATTGCTGGATCAGAGGATACTATATATATGTAATTTCATTTTTAGCAAACAGTTTTCCAAGATGTTTTGACCAAATTATGCTTTCATCAGCAATGTATGAGAGATCCATTATATATAGTTTCATGCTCCATTTTAATTCTTGGAAATGTGATTATATGTATGTGTGTGTGTGTGTGTGTGTGTGTGTGTGTGTTTCTGATAATTCTCAGTTTTAGAATGCTATATTATTTAGAATTATTTAGAGTCCATTTTTTAAGGAGTTAATGCTATATGCTTGTATTGACTGTATTAGTACTGAAAATCTAGCTAGAATTATTGAATTTTTCTGTCTACTTAATTTTACCTGCATAAAGCTTTAGCATAAATAACTGGACAATTTGTTTTCCTTTCGACAATGTCAATTTGATCTCCCTGTTCTCTTTAAAAAGAAAAATCTGTATTTATTATATTTCCACATTTGCACATTCTTTGATAGAGATATGAAGATCAAAAGGTTATTATTTCTGAACATGACACTTATTTGTTAAGGTACCCAAATTCATGGATGTCACTGTGGTTGACTGCTTTCCACCCATGAAGTTTTCCAGAGATTTTAATCTTCTTCAAAGTAGAGAATTATGGACACTGAAAAAGAAGGAAATAAGTAAAAAATTTAACTGTAGTCTCATCTGCCTTCTTTTTTTTCAGCATCAATTTTTCCCTTATAAAAATAGATACTGTCAATAACCATCTTTATTCACCTAACATTTTATTTTGACTATTTTCTTTATCAAAAGCAAAACCCACTGTCATCGTTTAAGTTGTTTTATGTTTTCATGTAGTAGATATATGATAATAAAATAATCAATTCAGTAACTTCCTGCTGGATATTTCACTGGTTGTCATTTTTTGGCTCCCATAAATAATGCTCTATCTATATACATAGGGTACCAAAAAAATGTATACATGTGTTTAGAAAGAAAAAAACTGTATTAAATTTGTAATACTCAAGTCACATTTGTCTTCTGTAATTATAAGAGGTGCTCAGTATGGCTTTTATTCATCTTTTGTTGCCCATACATATTATAACAATTGTAGTACAGTTTTTGCCTCTCTTAACATGTGGACACATTTTTTGGCACCCTGTGTGTGTGTTTGTATAAGATAGAGCTTTCCGCATTAGTTTGACTTGTCAATTAAGCTTCAATTCTAAAAGGAATTACCAGTTTAGGTAAAAGGTTTGGTTTGTTTGTTTGTTTGTTTTTCAGTTTTTGGCCAGGGCTGGATTTGAACCCACCACCTCTGGCATATGGGGTTGGTACCCTACTCCTTTGAGCCACAGGCACCACCCCCTAGGTAAAAGTTTTTGCTAGATATTGTCAAATCACCCCAGAAATACAATGTCTTATTTGACATTGTCAAAGCTTTGCCTCTTCTCTTGGGCATACAGTTTTCTTACATTTTAGCTGATACCGTTTTTTTTTTTTTATTCCCATCATTTTATTAAAGCAATCGGTGAAATGTACAGATTTTTATCAGGTGTACAATTTGATCAGTTTGAAAAATGCATATATGCTGTATTTAGGTAACACACCTCTGATTTTAAAATAAAGTACTTTGACTTTTTTGTTTTAATGTCTCATAGGTATTGTCAAGCTTAACAGGTTAAAAACTATAATTTATTGTCTGTATTTATTGTCGTAACATTATTGTTGTTGTTGCTTTTGGTTTTATCTCAGAAAATGGTGAAAGCCAAAAGCCAAAAACTTAGATACTTCTCTTTCTAATTGCTCCTTCAACCTGCCCATTCCAATCTATTCCTAGATCTTGTTGGTTTTACTCGTACGTGTAACTCAGAAGAACTACTTGTCCATCTCTTTGCTTGGCCCTAGCCCAGTATATTACTGTTTTCTGCATAGAACTATGAGAATACTTTGTTAATAAGCCTCATGTCTTCCACTCCAAGCCCTTCAGTCTAGTTCATTTTCTAGACAGCATTTAGAATGGTCTTTGTGGAAATTAGATTGTCACTACTCTGCTATGATCACTTCAGTTTATTTTATAATAAAAATTACTTGCTACGGCATATTTGATGTATGACTTCTATCTCCCTCTCTGACTTCATGTTGAATCACTGTCATTTCTCTCCCAATGTCTTTATGTTTGCCATTTCCATTGCCTGCCATCCTCTATCCTCAATACTTAGAATAGCTGGCTCTTCTCATACTTGAGATCTCAATTCACGTATCAGAGAAGATGTCTTTGACTATCCTTTCCAGAAGTATCCTATTACATCCACTGGATACCGTTTTAAAATGACCACCATTCCCAATCTGATCTATGAATAATATTAATATGTTACTACTTTAACTTTTATTTCTTGTTTACTAGTGAGACTGAATATTTTTGCATACTTATATAGGAAATGTTCTTATTTCTTTTGTAAATTGTCTTCCACCCATTTTTAATTGGTTTTGCTCATCTTTCATCAGTTTCTGCCAATTGTAAACCCCTTGCTTTCTCATATGTCTCTGTCTCAATTCTGTATCCCATATGCCAATGCCGTGTTTGTATCTTGCCATTGCTAGTCAACTCTTATTGTAAATTTAGACTAGTTCTTTTTCGTTGTTTGTGGTTTCTGGTTTAGCCTTATGCTTACAAAGACCTTTTCCACCCCTGGCTTTTCCACGGACATGACTCTCCCTTGGATGTATCAGCCACAGGGCAGTGCTTACTGGGTTTGAATTCCATGGCTTGTCATGGCATTTTCTATGCCTGGCATGGCACTGCTATCCCTCCCCCCATACACACACACACACACAAATAAATGCACACACCACCATGATCACTGCTGTGAATGTGACTTTCACCAAGGATGGCCTTTCCTCCCCCATCCTCCTCTCTGTAAAGCAGACTGTTTTTTCCCTCATCTTTCTCTCCACCATTTCCAAGTTACCCGTCCTAACACCTCCAATGCTTTTAGGGCCCAAACTTGCTTCTAGATGTGTATGATCTTATTGACTGTGTGTTCTTTCACAAAACTCCTCTTTATCTCTGCACCCCAGAATTTATTACCGCATCCGCCACAGGAGAGTTGCACAGCTGATGTCTGTTGAGTGTCTGTTGGGTACTTGTAGATACAGGAATGAGTGAAGTGATTTCCTCAGGCTCACAGAACTCCTTAAAGCACAGCTGAGCTCAATCCCAGCACTAGCTTCTTTTGGCTGTGTGATGTAACCACTATTCCTACTTGTGGAGACGCAAGGGCCTGTACTGGTTGAGGGACTCTCAATCCAGAAAGTTCACAGTCAAATCTCTTGTCTTTCTTATCAAGTTTTTATCCAGCTAGAATTTATTTGATTTACCTATGTGAACATGATATCTCTTTCTCCTTGAAGGGAAAAATTTGAACAGCCAAGTAGTACTTTTGGGTGGTTAGAATGAAAAGTCCTCCCACTCCCGGTTTTCTTGTTTCTCACTGCAAATTCCACTTTTTTTTTTCTTTTAACTAAATTGTAATTTGCCCATTATTTTTCTGGTTGGTAAAATTTGTATTGCTAAAGTGGGATTAAACTTTACTGTTATTGTTTTGTGGCTAGAATTGCATGGAGTAAGCCACCTTCTTCCATAAAGTAAATAGGTTTCATGGTCCAGCAGCTAACACAAAACTAACTTAATGTGACAGGAGAGGACAATTTTAAAAAGTAAATATCCCAGTGATCATAAAATCATTAAGTTCTTCAGAGTGGAAAGAGACCACAGAACTTGCTTTTTATTCAAATCGCCAACCAAAATCAACATCACAGAAATGTGTTTATCCAGCTTCTGACTAAATTGTGTCAGTTTACATTTTCTCATAAGGCCACTAATTTTATGTTTTATATCGTTCTACTGCTTAGAACATTTCTCCCTGTTTCAAGATCAGTTGGTTCTCTTATCTCTCTTTTTTATGCTTGCTTGCTAGGCACCTCCTGGCCTCGCCTCATAGATGGGTTGCAACAGACTCTTCTCTGGTTACCATCTAATTCATATCCTACCACAACCATTCTCAATATCCGTGCTAATTCTAGTGTGTGCATGGCTGGAAAGAGACATCTGCTTCCCCACCGCCTCTCTTCCCCTTCCCTGCAGGGTGACCTTGGACATTCCTTGATCCTATGTTACCCTCAGTGTTGTCAGTTACCTAAAGGACGATGATGCCTCTCCCACTTCGTGGAGTTGTTTCTCAAATTAAGAGGTGCACAAAGGTATTCCTACACTGTGCAAGGCTTTGTTTAAATGGTCTCATGTTCCACTGGCTCTAAATCTGTCCTGTGGAAATATCACAGGGAATGTCTAATACTGTCTTAAGATGGTGTGTTTAAAGCCCCAGGTGCCCCTGCAGTGTTCTCCCTAATTCTCTCCAAGGACTGCAGCTCCCTCACCTGCCCCTCTGACGTGGTCATTATTGGTGCTACGTTTTTTCTAGTTTATGCCCCCTGAGAGCAGCAGCATTTTTGTTCAATTTTTTATTCTCTCCAGCTCTCATGATAAAGCCCTTCATGTGGGGAAACCTCAGGATGTTCTTATTTTCTCAGTACCTTTCTAGCACCCTTGATGAAAATTGGTCAATTTTCTAAAATTGTTAGGGTCCCCTCTTAGTGACATCAGTGATTCTAGCGCTTTAAGGGAATTCATTGGACTTAATCTCTGTCCTGATATAAAGGCTTCTAAACATAACAAGATTAAGCCAGTTAGGTGAGAAACAGTGGAAGCCTCTTTTTCTTAGGTGTGAGAGTGTCAAAGTTCAATTGTGAGAACAAGAGCAAGGGACTATGTATTACATCCCCTCCCCACAGTCTGTTCTTGTCCTTATATTTTTTTAATTCTCAGAAGGCAACAAACTTTCTGAGAAAGAAAGAAAGATTGTCACTTTGAAAAAATATTTATTTCCTTGTTTCTTGAGCAGCGCATGACACAGCACTGGACTTAAGGAACTATGGGTTTTTCTCTGTTCCTTTCTCTTACAATTAATTATGGGCATTTCCAGGTAGTGTCCAGATCGCAGAAACTACAGGTGTGTTGTGAATCTGCCATGTACAGGGGGGACATAGAGTTCATGTGCAATTTAAAATACTTTCACCCAGGAAATTGCACTTGGACTTTATGGCTGTCCTGTACATTGTCCTCATAAGTTTTTCTACCAGTTGGAAATAGCCTGCTCCTTGGCTCTGATTCGGATAGCCTTGAGGGACAGCTACTTTGTTAACATTCCTGCTTTGCCATGGCCCAACTCTAGATGCTGATGTAAATCCAGTTTTGAGATGTGGTTTATAATTGCAGGGAACCTCCTTTTCCTTTTTCAACCACTACCTGAGCCAAGTGCGGAAACCTCGCTCATCAACATGAACGATGTCCAGCTGTGTGTAATTGAACGTACTTAACCTTGACTAGGTCTCATCTCTGTCATTCTTCTTTTAGGACGAAGGTACCGTTTTCTACCCCTGTTATTCTCTCTTAGTTACTTGCTTAAAGAACTAGTAGAATATAGTTCTTTTTAATTTTAGCATTTATTTCAAGATCCTAGAAAGGCATGCAGAGTAGCTGGGTTTTGTTTATTTTTTGTTCTTCATTTTTAAATCAAATTATAGATATCTTACATAATTGGCCCCCATACGGCATGTGGGAATATTTCACTCTCCTGCCAAAGTTGTTGGTGACTTTGCTGTAGTTGCCAGACCATTCTGTTTTCTGCACGTTATTGCATCCTCTGGTTTCATGGGATTAGACTTTATGTTGGTATTTTTCCTTGGAAAGAACTTGCAAGAAAGAGATACACAAGAAACAGTATGTATAAGAAAATACAGAGTCCATTCTAATGCATTAGACTTACTTTAAGCCACAGATCTATTTCCCAGTAGTGTATGTAAATTAGTGTCTACCTCTATGCACCAGTACATGTTGTAGTCATATCCTATTATAGCTGTATGCTGTAGTATACTTAAATTGTCCATCTGAGGTGTAACCTGTGCCATATATATGTTTTTGTTCTATAAGCTTTATTCTAACTTTTTCCTACTACTTACCGTGTTTTCTTACTATTTCCCAGAGCAACTGATGTATGCTCAGTAAATGCAAACTGAGTTACCTAATTATTAGCTAAGAAAACTAATAATTTGGCTTGGCACCTGTGGCTCAGGTGGCAAAGGC